>NC_036639.1:7993387-8049235 GCF_002806865.2 Cucurbita pepo subsp. pepo | reverse complement strand
TTTTTTTTTTTTTTTTTTTTTTTTTTTTTTTTTTTTTTTTTTTTTTTTTTTTTTTTTTTTTTAAGTTCAGTTCTTGAGTTAAATCAGTTTGACCCAATCATTTTCTTTTAGAACCCAAACTAAATAAATGAACCCAACCCAACCCTTATGACTCGGGTTGGATTCTTGAATTCTCGAATCGGGTGTACACCCCTTGATGTGACAATTAATCATTGTTCGATAGAATTGGTATGGAAGACTCAAACTTTGAGGTCTCGAGTCGTTTTAACTAAATCCTACACGTAGAAGAAGATTAAATTTAATTATTACTCTTGTCATCTACCTGATTAGTCTTAAAAAAAAAAAATTAATTATACAATTTTTATTAATGTTTATATATGAAATTATCTAATTGATATAAAGAATTAATGAGTTAAATTATCCTTAAATTCACATAATTCATTTATATAATATTTAAAAAAAAAATTACTTTATTGATTTTAAAAATTTTCAAAAGTAAGCTTATAAATAAATAAATAAATATATATATATATATATATATATATATATATATATATTGGTCTAAATATTTACATTTTAGTAATGCTTTAAAAATTCAATATAAATTTTAAAATTAAAAAATATATATTTTTAAGAAAGTTTGCCCTTATTTTTTTAATTTAACTATGAAATGATAGCATTATAAATATAATTTCTATTTTTTTAATTTAACTATGAAATGATAGCATTATAAATATAATTTCTATAATTTGAAAACTAAATTGCTACAAACTTAAAACGACATTGCGTCCCATCAACATGTCGAAGCCAAAAGCACCTTCCCCATTCGAGATTATCTCTACAAAAGCCGACAACGACTTCGGTCGAAATGGCACATCCGAGTAATCAAACAAACTACCCAATGCAACAAACTCCCCACCCAATAGTCGTGCAAGTGTCATATGTTTGATATGTGTACCGTGTTTATGATATGATAGGTTTATGATATTATATGTTTTATGCTATAATGTGTTCTATGATATGATGTATGTTATGATATGATATGTTGGAGGATATGGCAAATTGAACGATAAGACATGTTGAATGATATGATATGTTGAATGATATGACATGTTGAACTATACGATATGTTGAAGGATATGCTATGTAACATGACATGATAGATATGTTGTATGACATGTATAACACGCGATGAAATATTTTGATATGATGCATAACCCTTCCGACCTGTTTTGAAGGCTATGCTATAAATAAAATGGAATGGAGAAAAAATGGGGAGTTGTCTTACATGGTTTAGTTAATGTGAAAACGTTGGGACCTCATGCATAAATATATGTCACATGCATCGAGATATTTCCCCTTTTGATTAGTACAGACACATACATTATGAAAAGAAACAATGATCGTCATGTTTAATATGATGCTACAATAGTCGTTATTCCTACTACGTGTCCGAAAACAACACCAAAAATGCTAGCCCAACTAGTACGAGACCCAGGGAGTTGGCGAATCGCTTGGTGGTCCATATTCGCACGTATGGGTCGAGTGTAGAGTAGTAAATATACATATGATGACCCGAATAAGAAAGTCATATAAGAGAATAAGGTTTTAAATGATAGTTCTATTCATATTGCATGTGTTTGCATTCCCTAACCCTAATAGTGGAGTCACTTAACGAGTATTTCTTAAAATACTCAAGCCGTGTGCTACTACTATCTTTCAAGTAAAGGTAAGGCATCCTTGCATGGTTGACTATGGCATCGTACTAAAGACCATGAAATATGCACAGGGTACTTGTGTTCATTTTTGTAAACGTTAGGTTAGTATAGGTCATTGCTTTTTTTATATTTTTCCTTTGTTTTATTTTAGTTTATTTTCAACATTTATGTCGTTTTACTTTAAGATTTTTGTTTAAACGTATAAGTTCATGACATCATTTTATGAAATCATTAGAGTCGTTACTAGAGTTATTTTATTACATTAATATATTTTAAACCTTTTTTGTTTAATTTATGGTTACATTTACATTGTGACTTATTATGGTCATAAACTATACATAATAGCTTATTATAGTCACAATATATGAAAGCTACCACTCTTGGAATGCCTCGTGGAAGGTTAAGAACTTTCATGTTACGGCTATATAAAGCCATGTATGTTGTCGCTATAAATGAGGCTTGAAAAATGTAGTAAAAAGAGCATTTGTGTTTTCCTCTCGTCAAAGAGTAAGTTTCTTTGTAATTCTATATAGTTTAGGTTGCATGTTTATAATCATTTAAGCTTGACATGATAGATCTTAGTTTGTCGAGTGATTCGAATTTCAAACAAGTGTTCTTGCCTTGAGATATTTGATCAACAAGATAATCTGAATCTTATTTTACTTCCGGTAATTCCTTATCATTAAATGTTAATATGATTTAAATAAGATATTATAATATATTATTTTGTAAAATAAATGAGTTGAGCACAAAAGTATCCTACACTTTCTTTCTCTTTAGAGTGGATAATGTTTTCTAAAACTCTCTCCTCCAATCCCATGAGAATTTTGTTTCAAACTGTCCATAAATTTTGACTTTGTGTTTAAGTCATAACGAAGAAGACAGTATGGAGGAGATTCAATCGTCTGAGGAACTAGAGCAAGTAGATTAAAAACTTGCTAGAGCTTTCTCTATATTTCTTTAGAGTAATTTTGCTTAGCCTTTGATTTTGTTTAATTCTAAATAAATTCAAAACTGTTTCTCGGAGGCATACAACCATTGGTTAAGTATAACCATGCTAGCTAGAGTCACAATAGTTCTTAAAAGTTTGGAAGCTCATAAAATGTTCATAGGTTCTAAATTATTTCAAAATTTCATTTACTAAGTTTTATGGATTTTTCTCAAGAATCTAAAGAGTTGTCATTAAAGGAAGCTATAGGTGTTGGTTCTTATCCAAAACTTCCGACGATGTCGAAACAACCAACAAAATCTCCCTCGTCTCTCGATTTCTTTAGCGATTTTCTTTCCCTAAGTGAGACAGTTATTGTCATATGAATTAGGTTCTAATTTCTATTGTATAAGGAAAATTAGTTAACTAAAAAACTAAACTCGTTTTGACCATCATCCAAGTGGAAGTGTAACAAGTCAAGAAGAAAAAAATCTCAGTCGCCGAAAAACCTGCGAGTTTTTCGAAAATCGTCGAGAATTTCGCACCCACGCTGAAACTCGATTCCACGACCCTCTCCAAACGAACATTCGTCAGCCAAACAATCCTCAGCCATCTTGCCACCCTCCTCGATCACCTGAAAATAGAGAAAAGAAAAGAAATCAAAGAAAGAGAGAAGTTTTTCAGCAAGAATCCGAAAATGAAACCCACGAACGAAACAACCCAAAATTGACGTCAAAACACCCAAGTTACACTGCGAAAGAGATCCCCGACGACTGCACATCAACTCAAGGTACGTTTTGTTCCCTTTTCATACGTGTCGTCGTCGATAAACGAGGTTGAGGTTTTGTGTTTCCTAAACATTCATAGATTTGTAATTATAGGTCGTTTCAAGCCAAGAAACTCCAGGAAAGGAAAGAGGGAAGATGCAAATCGGCATAAGAAACCACGAATAGAGGAGAGAGAAACTGTAAGGACCAGACTGACTCCATGGCTCTAAAAGACAAATAAATTTTTTGAGAAATAAAAGAAAGGAATTTAAAACATTATATTTACATTATCAAAATAAAGTTTATATATAAGTATTTAAAACACAACACAATAGTTAAAACAACAATTAAGGAACGACACAAAAGGGTTGAAGGATGACGAGTGAAGTTAGTCTATGGCACCTGCTCTAGAGTCCGCTCCCAATCTCGACCAACTCCTTATTACCTGAAAGAAAAAATGTAGAATAAGGAATGAGTACAAAGACTCATTAAGTAGCCTACTTTTAGGCTCTTAATCGTGTCCTTGAAATGTTAGGGTACCACATTCTTTGTTTTTGTCTTGTTCTTGTTCTTGTTCTTGTTCTTGTTCTTGTTCTTGTTCTTGTTCTTGCTGTAAGTACTTAGCCCTCTAGTTCTTGACTTGGGTACTTATCTGATCTATCCTAAGGGTCCTTGGATTCTAAAACCTTGGTTATCCTTTAAGGGCCTTAGTACCATGGTTCTTGGTTCTTGGTTCTTGTCCTTAGAACTAGGATCTTGATCCATTTTTTAGACCTTGATCTTTCTCTTGTTCTTGGTACTTTCTTGGTTCTTATTTTTTTATTGATTCATTCTCCAAGACACTTCCCCTAAGATTTATGGCACTAGTCATGCACCTGGCAATCCTGTGTCCAAGATTTCATGCGTTCCAAGTGACACAGTCTTAACCCGAATCTTAGGGCTTGCCCTTCGATACGGTCTACTAACCTATGTCCAAGGCTTCATACGTTCCAAGCGGCATAGTCTGAAAACCTACATCCAAGGCTTCTTACATTCCAAGCGATGTAGTCTAATCATGCATCAAGGGCTTGCCCTATAATACAGTCTACATACCTACACTCAAGGCTTCATGCGCTCCAAGCAGTGTAATCTAAGAAATGAGCATGTTGTACCGTAGGAAGTCTTAGGAGGTTCTTGATTCGTGGCTAAGGTAACTTACTCTCTTCTTGTTCCATCGTGGCGATAGACTACTCCCCATGATAGACCATAAAGGTCATGTGCTCGGTGCATACATGAACATGACATCCTACAAATCTTTTGGGTACCCATAACATGGTGCAGGACATCTCATCTAGGTGAGGGAAACTTGAGGCCAAACATGACATCGTGCAAAGGAAACATGGTGCAGGACATTCCACCTAGAAGAGGAATTCTTGGGCCTTGGAAAGCACCGCTTGGTGGGAGGTCACGGGTCACATTGGACATGATTAGAGTATTACCTAGAATTCTTGAGTTCTGAGTTTGGGGACCTTGGTCCCTCGTCCTTGAGTGGTACCTAGCATTATTCTTACTTGGGTAGTTGTAAAGTTTGTGTGGTGTTGTTCTTGATTCTCAATCTTGTAAGTTTCTAAGGTTCATAATTCCTTGAGGCATAAGTTGTAATTTTCATTTGTAACCATATGAATCCATCTTAGCGTGAGTTGTTCTAGAAGGTCATAGATTCCTAGTGAGTTCTTCAGACGGTTCTACAAGAGTTTTGATTCTTGTGGTGTTTTCCTTTAGGTGTTTTTTGGGTCCTAACTTGTTTTAGGTTCCAAACTTGCTCCAATAAACTTGAAACCTCAAACATATCTTCATGTCCTTCATAATAGACCATATAAGAAGCACGTATAGACCTCGAATTTTCACAAGTAGTCCTAGGGTCATTTTGGTCATTTTACCCCTAATTCTTGGTTTTGCTACTTAACATGTTCCAACGGCTTTCAAACTTCAACATATCATCAAACCTCATAAAATAAGATCTACTACAGAGTTTCATAATATTTGGAAGTCATCTAGGTAATGAACTTTAGGCAGATATCCTTAGGGGCATTATGGTCATTTGCATTGTTTCTTGGTTTACCTACTTATCCTTATTCAATGACCACCAAATTTCATATATAACCTCAACATGCTATAATATACTCAGCATTAAATTTTCATAGGCACCAGAGTTCATCGAGTGGATTATTCCTGAGCAATTTGATCGATTTAGGGCCTTAATTCACGGTTCTTTGAGTTTTTCTTTCATATATCCTTAATTCATATTTGGTTTAGGTTCATATAGAAATATAAGTGATTCCTACAAGTAATTCTAAACAAAAAGTTCAAGGTGGCTACTTACCTCGTCGTCGACGTTTGGGACTTCCGTTCTTGAGCTTCCGGTATCCAAATTACCTCAAATTTCCTTCCACAGACGCCTTATTGTGTCTAGTTTCTGGAACCATAAAGTTTTTCCTAAGAAACAGCCTGGAAGGGGGTTAAACTTGAGAAAACTTGCCCGACCGAAAAAGAGATAAAGACGCGCGTGTCATATAGCGCCGCCGTCTGAAACTTGCCCTCCATAGCTCCGATCTTGCCGTTTCTCCCTTCGATTTATTCATGAAACTTAAAGATGGTGTTACAAGGAAGAGTTAGGGATTGATCTCATACCTTCTCATGGATCGTGGCCTAAGATATTCGCTTCCAAAGTTCGTCCAAAATATGATTTCTCGACGGAGCAAAAACAGAGGATTCCTTATTGGGTAGCCAATTCTATGGGTTTTCAAAGCTCGATTTCTCCTCAAAACCTCTTCCTTATTCTTCCCTCAAGCTAAATGAATTGGTTTGAAGGAACGACTCTAAGTGTGGGACCTTAATTTTAAGAAATTGTTCTACGACGTTTCAGCTCTCGATTCTTTCATCAAAGTTACTCAACTTCTTGCTCTGAAGCTAAAGGAATTCTTAATTTGAAGGAAAAGGAACCGTAGATAGGAATTCAAAACTTACCCCCAATTTGAACCCAAAACAGATTTTCTTCAATTGGGCACGTTCCTGAGGTTATTCTCTTTGTGTTCTTCTATAGAAACATTCCTTGGAGGTGCAGAAACTTATTGGGATCGTCCTTGCTCGATGAATTCTCGTGTATCCTCGGATTGGAATTTTGAGTTTTTCTTGAAGCTCTTTAATGGCCGATTGGATTGGGGGAATAGTTTCAAAGCACTTTCAGCACGTAATTTCTTCATAGAACTTGTGGGTAATCTTGTTTAGAAACTATAGGAACAAGTTTGAAGAGAAATGGTGGAGAATTGCTCTTGGATTTGGAAGAAATCCGAGAGTAGGAGACCCAAAATCTAACCGCTTATTGCCTACAATTGGGAGCTCGACCTTGCTCAATTCTTGTTCCAAACTATTGCCCCAACTTTAGAATTTATAGGAGAAGCTTAAACCGACATTGAGAGCTCCAGAATCATTGTGAATTGGAGGTTGGATTTTCTAAATTCATCGAAAATATCATCTCCGATCAGAGAGCTATAGACCTTGGTTTTGAATCCTCGTCGTTGGATGTGATGGTCTGTGAGTGTTCTAGATTAAATTCAATTTTCGAGGAGATCCAACGGCTGAGAGTTGAGAGTCGATGGATTTTGTACGGATGGTCACGGTTGATCATCTGATTCTTGCCAGAATGACAATTACGTAATGATCCATATCTTCAGGGGTAATTTGGTAATTTGCCACTTTCATAATATTTTATTATTATTTTTCTCGAAAAAATCCATAATTTTCATAAAAATTCTTTGTTAGTCATTTTTTCCCTTTATGGAGCATCTTGAAATTCTCTCTAGCAAAAAGAAATAAAAATTAGGAAAATTCCTTAAAATTGGAAAAACAACTTTTTTGTCCTTTTCACTTATATTTTCATTCTCAATCCTTCTCCAAAGGTTTTAAGTCCTTAATTTTAAGGTATGGAAATTACTTGCCTAAGACCCTTGTCCTTCTCCATCCCTCATCATTTCTTTCCTTAGGATCTTTTGGGTCTTACATGGGTGACTTTCCTTCTTTTTTGGGGTGTTACAGAAACTTCACCGGAAAACCGCGTAGGAAGTCGGGTAAGGAAGAAGAGATTCGACTGATTCAAATCAAATCTATCCATGACCCAAGGCTCACACCTGCAACCCAAACTGTAGCGGCCCAGCCCAGCCTTAACCCACGACCCACATTTACAATAATCGTGACCCGCGCCTGTGAACCGCACGCGACCCGCCTGTAGACTCGAGAGCTGAATCCAACTTACCTCGACCTAGTAAGCCCAAGACTGTAGTCCAGCCTGATAGCCCAGACTGCAGCACCTCGACCCTACTCAACCCGCAAGCCGACCCATGACCCGCGCCTCGACCCGACGTCGCTGTGTTGTGTGGCCCGCTCAGGTGCTGCCACGTTTAAAGTCATGGCGTAAGTAGCCCTTCGGCTTGAGTGGCTTAGACGGCGCAGCGGTGGCTATTCGGCTCGATTTTCCAATTTTAGCCCGACTTTCACTGTTTTGACCCTCTCAGACTTGCCTTTTACCCCGATTAAGGTAATTGAGGTTGTTTTAGTGCTGTATTTCAATTATTAATTGGATTTTTAATTTAATTATGAAATACTAACAGAAAGTGCCGAATAGTGTAATAGGAAACAAACTCCGGTGATCTTTTGAGTAGCTCTCAAGGAACGGGAGCTTACGTTTAGCATAATTAGAGAGAAATCCAGCTAAGGCCAACCAAGTAAGTAGCCTTACTATAGGATAGGCTAGAAATTGTATGAGTTACAATTTATGATGTTTGAGCTATGATGATGTATGAGTACATGATGATGTGCGAGTATATGATGATGTATGAGTATATGATGATGTGCGAGTATATGATGATGTGTGAGTTATGATGATGTATGAGTTATGATGCTTGATTATGATGCATGATGATGTGCGTAATGTATATATTTCGATGTATGACGTACTTGATATGTTTGATGCACTTTATAGCGATATGATGAGTATGATGATTGCATGACGTTTGTCTTAGTATGTTGATGTTTTCCATATTAAGCATGATATATGATGATGAGTGTCATATTGCATCATGTCGATAGACCGACATATGACATAACCTTAAGAGCATGAAAATGATATTAATATAAATATTCAACGAGCATGTGTTACTTAATGTAACAAAGAGATGAAACTAGAAGGTTGTGTCAAAAGAGATGATAAGATGAAATTTAGAGGGATCTCATGCATGTTGTATGTTTATAAGCATAGGGATACTTCCCTAGAGACGATGAGTGTAGACATGCACGATATGATGATGAGGGTGTTCATGGGGAGCATGACACCAAGGGATTTCATTGACCTCTGGACGTCGCTACAGATTAGCTTGACTAGAGATGGTCCAGGGGGTGTGCAAGCCCCCTAGGGATTCACACTCGCACGTGTAGTCGTGTGAAGGTGTAACGCCCCTAATTTTCTTTAACCTAATTAGTGACGTCACCCATGCATACTTATCTCATTAGGCGGAAGCTCATCATAAATAACCTTGAAATAGTCTTTCATAAAAATTCATGAATCCAAAACAAAACCTAAACTCCGAAAATAAACCTTCAATACTGAATTCAAAATAAATCCAAATAAAACGATACTCAATCCTATAACTTAAAACAGTCTAATAAAAGTAAACTCCTAAAAATATCCCGTCTCCAACTTCCATGGTGGCCTCAGCTCCGCCGTCAACCGTACATTGGCGCCTTGCCTTTACCTGAAAAATGTAGGTAGCACGTGGCTTGAGTATTTTATGAAATACTCAGTAAGTCACCCCGCTGTTGGGGTTAGGAATGCAAACACATGCAACATATGAGCGGGACCTAACTTTTCATAAACTTTTCATAGCCTTGGGCACTTTTCTATTCCGGGTAGGGTTGGATGTGTGGTACTCCTTCACACATGGCCCATGTACGTGTACATGAACCCACCAGGCGGGCTCTTATACGTACCCCCTGGGCCTGACTTGGTCGGGCACAACGTGTTACACATAGCCGGACACCATAGAACAGAAAAGGGCCCGCATGATATTATGGCGAACATAAATATCGTATTTCATTCTTTTGTATCATAAAGGGGAAGAATCCCGATGCACGTGACATACATATATGCATGAGGTCCCTTAACATATTTAACATGGCATTACATAAGCAGTGCTAACATTGCATTTACGTTTCTTACATCACATGACATCTCACATGACTTACATTACATGGCATATTACATAACATTCCAGTTGCATAAACATCTCATAACATGACTCGATAATTCTACGTGTATCTATGGCATCAAACAACATATTCATGGCATACAATACTAACATCTCATTCATGACATAACATAAACAGTCAACAGTCAACACAAGTTCATACGTCACATAACATACACAATCTACGGTCAATACAATCTATACATCACATAATCATATCACATAAAATATGGTGCATGCAGGGGCCACAGGGCACGCACCATCATACAACACGTAGAAAGCTAACTCCAACAGTAAGGTCACTTACCTCGATAGTCTTGGTTGAAGTCACTCACAACGAGCTAATCCCAGCGGTTAAATAAGTCCTATGATAACCACATAAAAATTTAGAACCTTTCATAAGGTACCCTAACTAAACCTCATGCTATTTATCAAATAAACCCTTGACCTAATCTGTCTTTAACGTTTAGGAGCCATACTGACCTCGGATGGTAAAAATAAGGGCAGAAACGACTTCGGAAGGGCCAAAAATCTTGGAATCGATATATTATAGTGATACCGATTCACCAAGCTGAGCTGCCGAGCCGACCAATTAAGCCGCCAAGCTGAGCTGCGGGATTTGACGGAGCCGAGCCGCGGGTTTTGACGGAGCCGAGCCGCCGTACACGTCAAGCCGAGCCGAGAGCACGCGTGCGGAGCCGAGACCAAGGCTGCAGCGCGCGTCCGCGTTGGGCCGAAATGCACAGGGCCCGCGTTCGTTCCGTGGGCTGGTCCAGAGGCCAAACGTGAACCCGACCCGTTTTCCTTCGTCTTCCTTACCCGAAATCTCGTGAAAACCCTAATCGTCGCTGCGCCGCCAACGACGACGTCACAACCCCGATTCCGACGATGCGACGACACCCCTCGCCTATTCCGACCGACGCGCAACGATATTCAACACCGATAGCCTCGGTCGCTTCTCCCTCCGGCCACTCACCGAAGAAAATCCAGCGAACCATCTCGCACGTTTTTCCTGGCTAACCCTCTCAATTTTTCCGTACTCTCAGACACCCTAAAAAAACCTTAAACGTTTGGAGAGCAAAAGTTGTTTACAACGAAGGAGGAGAGTTGTATATGGGAATATAAAAGGTCTTTATGACTTTTCCATTAAGGCAGTAATTTCCTTGCTAGAAATCATACCTTTTCCAGCGACAATAAATGCAGCATAATATCTTTTCGTTTTGGCAGCAAAAATAAAATCTTAGCATAAAATCTAAAATAAATAAAACAAAAATTCGAATCCTTACCGAAGGGAAGTACTACACATCCATATTAGTCTGAGACTGGAAGCCACCCCTAGAGAATAGAGATAGGTCCCAAGAGCATGATTGCATATGTTTGCATTTGCATGGTGGCCCCCGATAGTCGAGCCACTTACTGAGTATTCTCCGAAATACTCAGGTCGTGTGCCACATCATTTTTCAGGTATAGGTAAGGCGCACATGTACAAAGGACGACAACTATAAGGCGAGCATAAACTGTGGCACTTTTGAAAGATTTAGTTTGTGATTTGATTTGAATAGTTAGTTAGCTGTTACTATTTATTAGCTATTTTTTTCTCTTTTTTATTGCTTTGTAAAGCTATTTATATAGTTCTTTAGTTATTCAAATACATAACTTGGATGGTATATTAAATTTAGTTTTCTCTTTTTTAGCATTTGGTATTAGAACCTGCTTACCTTGAAAAGTAGAAGCCTTTTCAAGATAAGAGCAGCTATGTGGCGACAAAGAGTAGTTTTATGTAGCCATCAATTCCAAAGTTGGATGGATATTATTATAACTGGTACATGATGATGGAAAACCTTCTCATATCAAAAGAATATTAGAGTGTGGTGGAGCAAGGAATTTCGGCCCAAGAATATTAGAGTGTGGTGGAGAAAGGAATTTCTGCAATAGGAGAAGGAGAATTCCTTTCACAAGGACAAAAGAAAGCAATTAAAGATCTCAAGTTGAAGCCATAGATCATCCAACTCTAGAAACCATTCTGAAGAAAGACACAACCAAGGATATTTAGGACTCCTTGAAACAAAAGTACCAGGAAACAGCTCGAGTCAAACGTGCACAACTGCAAGCTCTTCGCAAAGAGTGGGAGGTTCTTCAGATGAAGACGGGAGAATCAGTGTCAGACTACTTTGCTCGAACTCTCATAATTTTTAATAGAAAGAAAATTCATGGAGAAAAGATGGCAGACATTGACATCATAGAAAAGATCCTTAAGATCTATGGCTTCTAAGTTTGACTATGTCGTTTGCTTGCTCGATTGATGAGTCTAATGATCTAGATTCCTTATCCATTGATGAGTTATAAAGTAGTCTCTTAGTGCACGAGCAACGCATGAATGATCATGTTTGTGAGGAAGAAAAAGCTCTAAAAGTCACACATGATGGAAGTTTTGGCAGCAGAGGAAGAGGACGTGGTGGCTTTCTAGGACGAGGTAGAAAAAGAGGTTGACAAAGCTTTGACAGATACCAATATGAGTGTCCTAAGAGGGAGAATGACAGAATTATGGAGAAACTAATGAAGAGATGCTATTAATGGCCTATGTAGATGAGAAGAAAGCTGAAAAGAAGGACATTTGGTTTCTTGACTCGGAGTGCAGCAACCATATGTGTGGAAAGAAAGAACTTTTCTATCATATTGATGATAAGTTTCGACAAACTGTGAAGCTGGGTGACAACTCAAGCATGGCTACGATGGACAAAGGAAATGTAAATTTTAAAGTAAATGAGATTGTGCAAGTAATCACCGAGGTATTTTATGTACTAAACTTAAAGGACAACTTGTTAAGCATCGAACAGTTGCAAGAAAAAGGTCTCGCAATTCTTATACAAAAAGGAGGATGTAGGATTTATCATCCTGACATAGGGCTGAATTGTAGAGACTTCAATGACATCAAATAGAATGTTTACTCTATTTGTTCAATCTCTACCAAAGGAACAATCATGCTTCAATGCTATTACAGAAGATCCCGCAAGAACATGGTTGTCAATATGGGCATCTAAGTTGAACATGGTTGTCAATATGGGCATCTAAGTTATGGAGGACTGAAGACACTTCAAGAGAAGAACATGGTGCAAGGATTGCCGGTCCTTAAAGTTCCATCAAAAGTATGTGAAGGTTGTTTGATAGGAAAACAACAAAGAGATCCGTTTCCTAAAGAAAGCATATGAAGAGCATCTCAAATTCTTCAACTTGTACATGATGACATATGTTGACCGATCACGCCCATCTCCAACAGCAAAAAGAGGTATTTTATCAGTTTGATCGATAATTTCAGTCGAAAACCTTGGATTTTCTTCTTGGTTGAAAAATCAGAAGCGTTCTCCATTTTTAAAAGATTCAAGAGTATGGTTGAAAAGAAACTGGTATATACTTGAAGGGCTTGAGAACTGATTGAGGTGGTGAATTCACAACCAAAGAATTCAAGCTTTTGTAATGAAAATGGTATTCAAAGGCAACTAACAGTGGCTTATACTCCGCAACAACACGGCGTGGCAGAAAGGAAAAACAGAAAAATTATGAATATGGTTAGATGCATGCTGACAAAGAAAAAGGTACCAAAAGCTTTCTGGGGAAAAGCAGCAAATTGGACGGTTCATATTCTCAATAGAAGTCTCCCTCTAGCCGTGAAGCATATGATTCTAGAAAAAACTTGGAGCGGACATAAAGCATCATATTCACATTTCATAATTTTTGGATGTATTGTGTATGTTCATGTCCCAGCCAACAAAAGAACAAATCTTGAGGATAAAAGTTTAAAAATATGTATTACTTGGAGTTAATGAGGAGTCAAAGGCATATAGACTTTATGATCAGTCTCACAGAAGAAAATGGCTTAGATTGGCATAAAACCCATCAAGAAGAAGTTACCGTTGATCTAGAATTGACTAATGATACCTGTAATGAAGTTGAAGTTGAAAGCTCGGAGGATGAAGTATATAATGATGATTCATGTGAGTCACACAAGAACACCCATCGGTTGATGCTGAAAGAAGAATTAAGAGGCCACCAAGATGGATGGATGATTAGGAGAGAAAGGTTTATTTTTTAGGACGAAAATATTACATATCTAGCTTGCAGGAGGTGATCTTATTCATTACACAAAAGCCGCCAAAAGCTATGGATGGAGGAGTTGTTAGGATGATTCATATTCGTACACAAAATCAAGTTGTAGACATCATAACCAAAATTTGATCATCTTTTTAAATATAATTAAAAAATATAATAGAATTATAAATTTGGTAGTGGGTCCCATATTCGAGTCTCCCATGTAATTTCGATAAACATTACAATTATTATTTTATTTTTTCTTATCATTTTTTTCATTTTTTATTTGTTCTTTTTCTTTACTGTTTTATAAAATATGATTTTTTTTTCCGATTATTTAGGTTTAGTATTGTTTCTCTCTCTTATAACTCTTATTTTCTATTTTTTTTTCAATTAGTTTATGTTGAAGTATAATTAATTTGTAATTGATAACAATAAACTATAATTAATAAAGATTCATTAATTATTCTATTGTAATAATTATTTTATACATAAATCTTTTTTTGTATTTTTTTTTATTGTTTTCATAAATTATTATAAGTATATAAATTTATTAATATATATCATTTAATATAATTTATTCCATTTAATTTTTGAGACATATGTCGGCTAAATGTAAGTTTATATTTTATTAAAATTATAATATAATTATTAAGATTTATTATGAAGTAAATTAAAAAATCTAAATTTAAGATTAAAAAAATTATATTAAAATTAAATTAATTAAAAAATTATTTCAATAATTTAACTTAATTAAAATAAAATAGTTAATCAAATTAAATAATTTTTTAAGCAGATATATTATAAATAAAACCTTCTACCAAATAGCCGAAAAGACTATAAAACTTCGTTGAGAGTTTCACCCTCAATGAGAGAAAATTCAAATTTTGAAAACATATAAATCACCTGTAAAGTCTCCACAGTAATCTTCCTGGTCTTCTCCACACGTGTCCAACCAAATCGAATCCGATGCATCACAACCCTAAAATTTCCATCCAGACCATCCAATTAATAGAATTCATCGATTAGTTGCTAATCGCGTCACACAGAATCGAAACTCTGCCACTAGGCCGTTTCCAAGCCCCGACAAAAACGAGTGGAACGGCGTCGTTTCTGGCATCGGCGTGCGTTTTGATTTTCTTCATCCCGAGCGCCAAAACTGTTGCAGAAGAAAAAGGATAAAAATCAGAAAAGAGTTGATAGTAGGGAGAGTAGAGCCGCATAATCTGGTAGATCATTTTTCAATTTCCGAATTCCAATTCTCTGATTTTGTTTCAGAGTTTCGCTGAAAAATGGAGATTGGATCGGGTACGATTGCGTCCTGCTTGAAAGAGCAGCTTAAGATCTTTCAGGAATGGTTCTGTTTGGCCGATTCAGGTACTTTTCTACCTTTAATCGGCGTTTCTTGTTTTATTAATTATTGGATGTTAATTGCTTCGTTTTGTGTTTTCTCCTTTTTTTTTTTTTTTTTTTTTTNTTAGTGGAAATGATGCCATACAGTTCTTCTCCATGTCTCATCTTTCTCGCGCAGAGCTCAAACAGGTATCACGTGTCATTTTTCTGTTCCTTTTTAGCCCACTGAGTTCATCGTTGAATCTTACTTTGACGCCACGTTAGGTTACAGAATTTGGATTTGAGTTTGTTACGGACCTTTTATGTTCTCTGCTTCATAACTGATGTTAAGTTTATAACTTCATTGTTCTTAGTAGGATGTCCGATTTTGATGTGCTTAGAGGTGGATAACCAGATTGCTGCTACCATGATGAGAAAAAATAAACTTCCTTATTTGAAGGAGAATTCAACAAACTTCCTTATTCATGTTTGGTCTAGTATGTTGTTTACGTTCATATGTTTTGTGGTTATTGGTTTCATTTTGTTTCGTTTCAAAAGTTGTGTTCATTACTTTGCTAACCTTTTCTCTTAATCACGATGATGATTTTTTACTGTGGAAAATTAGAAGCATTTTAATTGAATTCGTATCAATGAATTGGATGCTAAAAATACATATAATTTGTCGAGTATCTGCCTGCGCTGTCTGTTTTGCTTCGTACTCCGATCACTGATTCACTGCACAACTTTTGGGGGGTTTTATTTTTTGGGTCGTTAAACAGCTGTGGTTCATAATATGTCATAGATTCTGATATTATATCTTTGGTTCCTTTTATACTATTCCGCCAGTGGAACTGATGTGATATTTTCGTTTCCTGTTTAAAGGTTTGGGCTATTGCAGACTCCAAACGGCAAGGATATTTAGGTTTCAATGAGTTCGTTAGAGCCATGCAGGTTCTATTCTACTTCTTTGTTCTGATTTTATTACTTTAGCCACTACATGGAGCTCCCTCTAATTCTTGTTTTTGTTCTGATAACGATCAGCTTATTTCTTTAGCGCAAGCAGGGTATGAATTGAACTCAGATATCCTCAAAAAATCAGGCAAGTTGAATGATTTGTTTGATGGTTCTGTCTTTTATATGAACAATTTGAAGCTATTTTAGCTATTATTCTTGAAGTGTACAAATGAGTTTTCTTTGTTATCAAGTCCATATTATATTTAAAGTGAAAATTTTTGGTCTGGCTTAAGACATCAAATAATGCAGATATCAGTATCATATGCCAGAACCTTTAATTCTATGAAATATCAGTATTGATATCAGTGATACTCTGTTTTATCCATTTATTTTAATTTTCTCTTCCTCTGATCCTCGAAATGTAACCATGCTCTCACTGTAAATTATTTAAGAAGAAACATAGTGTTGTAGACTGCTTTGGTGATAATCTTGTGGCCAGTAGTTATTTTTGACCAGTTAATCCATCCTCTAATACTATGTTACCTGTGAGATCCACGTCGGTTAAGGAGGAGAACAAAACATTCTTTATAAGGGTGTGGAAACCTCTCCCTAGCAGATGTGTTTTAAAACCTTGAGGGGAAGCCTAGAAGGGAAAGCCCAAAGAGGACAATATCTGCCAGCGGTGGGCTTGAGCCGTTGCAGCTTGATTTACTTTATTGCATATTTCTGAATTATATTATTTGGAAACTATTATTGAAAAGTTTTTAAAACAAGTAGAAAATGCCTACTTCAAATCCAATTATTGCGTTCATTTGCTTTCATAACACCTTGCAATGCAAAGGCAATACTTGGTTACTGTCCATTATACATTGATGACGACCTTTTACTTGTTTACAGCTGACATGGAAAAAATTAAACTGATGGACGTCCTTTTACTTGTTTACAGCTGACATGGAAAAAATTGAACTTCCAGTTCTAGAAGGCTTGGACGCTTTAGCTCTTGTAAGTAATATCACTCATTTGATAATGTGAACTTAGCATTGATATAATGCAACATTGATGTATGATACATTGATATAATGCAACATTGATGTATGATATATTTTTTTTATAATCTTCTCAGAAGACCAAGAAGTTAGCAATATCTAGCCAACATGAAACAAATGGTTCGACAATTTTTTACCATTGAATTTCTATAATAAAATTGCCAACTTGGTCTGTGATTTGAATAGATACTCTGCCAATATAGGTACTTCTCAACCGCCATCATCTCCTTGGTTTGCTTCAAAATCTGGGAGCAAGGTATTATGTGGTCTTTTGTGTTTTTTTCTTTATTTTTATTTTTTTATTATTATACTTTGTCTATGTTTTATTATTTGTGAAAGATTTCTTTTTCAATTTTGTTCCAGATCTGTTTTTTTTAAATGGTAATTAATGAAATGCAATTGAAAATGCTGACCTATTCTTCTCTGGTAATGTTTTCTTTTGCATCATTTCTTGTTCAGATACCCCATACTGCTGTTACATCAATAATTGACGGTTTGAAGAAACTATACAATGAAAAACTAAAGCCTCTGGAAGCTACTTATCTGTTTAATGATTTTGTATCCCCATCGCTGGTGAGTAGATTGGGAAATTTCTTGTCCACTTAAACTTTTTGGTTGAGATGGAAGAAGAGTTGTTAAATGGTTTACCTCCATTGTGTAAAATGTTCCTTCAATGTGTTTCAAAGTTTTGACTAATTTCTTGCAGACAAGCAGTGATTTTGATGCTAAGCCGATGATAATGTTGTTGGGCCAATATTCAACTGGAAAGACAACATTTATCAAACATTTGTTAAGATGTAATTATCCAGGTGAGTTGAATTTTTACTTTATCATCTTTTGTAATCTGCATGTATAAACTTCATATATTGCATGCTTTCTTAATTTATTTAATTTTTTTTTAACTCAGGAGCTCACATAGGACCGGAGCCAACAACTGATAGATTTGTAGTGGTTATGGTAAGGGAAACCCTTTGTTTTGCTGTTAAATAGTAAGTTTAAACTCAAAAATAATAGCTGATAGCTTGCTTTTTGGACTTTTTGGACTTTTTATTTTGGACATTTTTTGCTTGAAACATGCCAGAGTCTAATTGTTTGTGCAATTCTATTTTGATTATCCTACAACTGTTCTATGTTATAATTTTTACTAATCACCGCAGATTATCTTTTTGCACTCTGTATTTTGTTTAGGGAAAGATATGGATTTAGTATGTCTAATTAATTGCTTATTGTTCAGAACTAAAAAGAAAAATAATACTTGGAATTGCATATTGTACCATTTTATTAGTATTTTCTCCATGATGAATGTGTTTCCTATAATTTCTTTTATTTTCCACTGTCTATAAAATGTGTTTTCACCTAGCTACTTTGTGGTCGATTGGCCAAAATAAGAAAGAACTGCAAGTCATCAAATAAGAAACTTTACCTATGTAATCAAACTGGGTGATATATTCTTATCAAGGGATATGTCTAACACGTTCACGGTTCCATTGCTTTATTGTGAATTTGTACTCAGTCTGGACCAGATGAGAGAAGCGTTCCAGGAAACACAATTGCTGTTCAAGCAGACATGCCATTCTCGGGTTTGACATCCTTTGGTGGAGCATTCTTGTCGAAGTTTGAATGTTCTCAAATGCCGCATCCTGTACGTTGAAGTTTAATTTATTTCTTTTTAAGTTTATGCAGTTTCATTTTGCCAAATTGCTACAACGAAGCTAATACTTTTTACCTATACTTTCAGCTCCTTGATCAAATTACATTTGTGGATACTCCTGGGGTTCTCTCTGGGGAAAAGCAACGCACACAGAGAAGCTATGATTTCACAGGGGTTATATCATGGTTCGCAGCAAAATGTGATCTCATTCTTCTTTTGTTTGATCCCCATAAACTGGATATCAGCGACGAGTTCAAGCGTGTTATAGGATCCCTTCGTGGTCAAGATGATAAGATTCGAGTTGTCCTCAATAAAGCAGATCAAGTTGATACTCAACAAGTAAGATTTAGACCTCTGCAATTATTTTCTTCTTTATAGTTTCCTTTATTGGAGGATTATAATGTATACCTCTTTGACTTTCCATCATTCTAGTTAATGAGAGTATATGGAGCATTGATGTGGTCTCTCGGCAAAGTGTTGAATACTCCAGAGGTCTCTCGTGTTTATATTGGGTAGGTTCTTTGATTCAGTCTATTATCTATGTATTATAGTGTTGATCATTGATAATTTCCTCTTAGATTTACTGATTTATATAGCATAAAACGTTAATTTCCAAACTGATCTTTCATTGATATCAGCATTTTCTTGGATTGTCTCTCGTAATTTTATTATCTGATTGTATCAGATCATTTAATGACAAGCCTGTTAATGAAGCCTCTGTCGGCCCAATTGGTCGCGATCTTTTTATCAAGGAACAAGATGACCTGTTAGCAGATTTGATCGATATTCCAAAGAAAGCGTGTGACCGTCGGGTAATTTGGTTTACATGTTTTGATTGCATAATATGCGTATTTGCCATCACCATGCCTAAATAACCAAGTTTTCATTTTCACATTCCAGATTAATGAATTTGTAAAACGCGCCAGAGAGGCTAAGATTCATGCCTACATTATTAGCCATCTCAAAAAGGAGATGCCTGCCATGATAGGCAAAGCTAAAGCTCAACAACGGCTTATTGATAATCTTGAAGATGAATTTGGAAAGGTAAATTTATTCTATTCCATCTTTCATTTTAGTTTTTGTATGTTCAAATGTCGGAATTTAATCTTTATAGTTTAAATAAATCTTAAAACTAGGCCTGTGTTTACTTTGAAGATAATTTTAACCGAACTTAGTAAGATATTAATAGAGACTTTTTTTTACTACATAAAAATCAACAACAATCGGAATGACTAATTTTGAGATTTGTTAAATGTCGACTTGGAAAGAAATCAGTTTAACCATATTTGATCATTTCCCGTCTCTCTCAATCTCACCTGCGGGTATCCCTCTCAATGGATCCCTCTTGCCCGTGCCAAAGAGTAGTGGTATTTGAATCATTTCTTTAAACTGTGGATGACAGGTTCAAAGAGAGTACCACCTACCGGCAGGTGACTTCCCAAGTGTAGAGCATTTTAAGGAGGTATTAAATGGGTACAGCATTGATAAATTTGAGAAATTGAAGCCCAAAATGATTCAAGCTGTGGATGATATGCTTGGGTATGACATTCCACAACTTCTGAAGAACTTCAAAAATCCATACGAGTGAAGCATCTAAAATAACATTATATTATTTTTGTAGTTGGCCAATCTAAGTAAAAGTATAGGTTCTTCATTAATCGTTCAAAGGTTTAGGTTATGATTCAAAGTAGAGTTATAATTTAAAGTTGGGTATTTTGATGTAATCGAAGTTTTTGTTTTGTTTTGTTTTGTCGATTGTTTGTGGCTTGTTGTATAGCGTATGATGTTTTATAATTTACAAGTCCATTTCTGGTAGGCTTATAAATAAGTTGGTGGAACTAAATAAATATTAATCTAAGCTCAGGTTTGTTGGTTGAAATATTTTATGTTTACCTTAAAACTTCCAATATTCAATATTTTTTAACCAAAAACAAGAGAACCCAATTTATTTCCATCAACCTTTGGTATATCCGTTGAATCAATATCAAAAATCATTAGTATATTTTTTTTTTTCATTATTAGAAAATAGAAATTTGGATTTCAGTATAATAAATTGGCAGTGGGATATGAGTAGCATTCCCATGGTTTACATTTAATCTTTTTGTTTCCTTGTTTGGAAAAATATGTTGTTTTTTCTATTGATTTTTTTTTTTTTTTTTTTTTTAACTTCTTATCACGATAAATGTGCTAACTATAGATATGATGTTTAACGAGCCTAGGTTTCTACTTAATCTAAAGTCATTACGGTCATACATAATGTACTCATTTTGTGCGTAAATAATAATTTGAAACTTCAACATGAAACACCGTCATGGACTTGCAAACTAGAAATAAATAAATATAATTATCACTTACGAACTAGAGATAAATAAATACAATTATCATGTGTCATGATCTCAAGAACTAGAGATAAATAAATACAATTATGATCTCAAGAACTAGAGATAAATAAATACAATTATCTATCATGTGCCATGATCTCAATGAACTAGAGATAAATAAATAAAATTATCATGTGTCAATCTCAATTTGACAGGAGTGTCTGTGTGTCTGTCTTTAACGGAGGGGTCTTGTCTTTACTTGAAATAGGTCAACTGTACAGGAGTGTCTAGTCTTGTCTGAGTGTTACTGAGTGTCTGTCTTTACTTGAAATAGGTCTAACTGTTCAGGAGTCTTCTTTACCTAAAATAGGTCAAGAGTACAAGAGTGTCTTTCTTTACCTGAAATAGGTCAGGAGTGTCTTTCTTTACCTAAAATAGGTCAATAGGAGTGTCTGTCTTTACCTGAAATAGGTCAACGGTACAGAGTGTCTTCTTTACCTGAAATGGGTCAAGAGTGTCTGTCTTTACCCTTTACCTGAAATAGGTCAACATGAGTGTCTGTCTTTATCTGAAATAGGTCAACGGTACACGAGTGTCTTCTTTACCTGAAATAGGTCAAGAGTGTCCGTCTTTACTTGAAATAGGTCAACAGTACATGAGTGTCTTGTCTTTACCTGAAATAGGTCAACTATACCTCTTGTCTTTGCCTGAAACAAGTCAACTGTACAGTCTTGTCTTTACCTGAAACAAGTCAACTGTACAGGAGTCTTGTCTTTACCTGAAATAGTATGTGACTACTTTACGAAGTAGCATGTGACTTGAGTATGCTCAATGTCTTGTCTTTACCTGAAATAGAAGTAGTATGTGACTTGAGTAGTTAGATACAAACACATACAATCATGAATGAGACCGGGGTTAGACACAAACATATACAATCATGAATGAGACATATTCTTTCAGTATGTATTCTTTTATGCGACTATCTTAATCGGGTAATTGGATGTGTATTTACTATTTTACACATAGTCAACACCTGCAAGTATGGCCCACCAGTCGGTTCGCATACCTCCTAGGCCCCTTTCTTAATCGGGGCTAGCATTCTTTGGAGTTGTTGCCGCACACCCGATAGGAATAGTGACTGTCGCAACATTATGTTAACATAATGATCATTTTTCTGTCTCATAACGTACGCGTTCGAAACATTGTAAAAATGAGATATTCTTCGATGCAAGAACAAAATGATGCATGAGGTCGCAACATTTTCATTCATTATCATGTAAAACAACCCCTTTCACTTTTCCTTCATATCATATCATTTTACAACATAGTCTTTAAGGCATGTATCGAGGTTGAATATCGTATCTTTCATATCATACATGGTTTTATGTCATATCATGCACATAACATATCTTTCAACATATCATATCATATCATGCATGTGTCATATCATATCATATCATGCATGTGTCATATCATAAAACATGTCACAACATGTATTATATTGCCAAACGTGTAACACCATAACATATATCGTATCATCAGTACATCACATCATAACACGTGTCATAACATTAATATAACATATCATTGTCATATCATATCACAAACATTTCATAGTCATATCATTTCATAACCACATCATAGTCATATCATTTCGTAAACATATCACAGTCTTATCATTTCACATATATCAAGCATATGACATGTTTAGAACCACGGGGCACATGTCATCATACAACATCAATTTCTAACCATACCAATAACCACACCACTTACTTAATTGACCTTGTTCTTCCTATATTTAACTATTTGAGTTCGTTGAGATATCAAATTAAATTATGAAATGAGATTGAGTGAAAGACATTAAGTGAATTTCAGTCTATTTTTCTTTTTCTTTTTCTATTTCCGTATAATTTATATTTAAAATTTATTAATTAACATGAAATTAAATGTATTAATAAAATTAATGAGACAATTAGTTTAGGATATCTAAATAAGTTATAAATCTAAACAAAAGACAGTAAGATTATAAATTTATAAATCTATTAGGGAAAAACTTAAATAAAATATTAAAATTCTAATTTAAAAAAATAGACTAAATTAAAAAAAATCATTTAAATATAAAATAAAAATTGAGAATAAAATAAAAGAAATGCAGAAAACCCATCGATTGACTCGAAAAGCTCGCTCCGAGTTTCCTTGAAAGGGAGAGAAATGGATAATACGAAGATGGCGAAAAGGTTTCAGGGGAAGGTCGCCATTGTTACTGCTTCCACTCAAGGTATTGGCTTCCGAATCGCCCATCGTCTCGCCTTGGAAGGTGCCTCTGTCGTCATTTCTTCCCGCAGACAGGTTCATCATTGATATTCCCTAATTCTTTTTTGAAGCCTAAATTTGAGCATCGTAATTTGATTCTACTGTTTTCCGTTGCGATTCTATTCACACATCTGAAATTAATGACTTACAATCGTTGGTTTGCATTGATCAAGTCGGATCAAGATCGATTCTCGAACTCATTCATTTCATTAGTTTTTTTTTTTTTTTTTATGATGACTTGTTTCATTGTAATCTTGATTTTTAGCTCAGATCTTATCCTTTTTTGTCAAACAATTAATCTGGACTCTTTAGGCCGCATTCAATATGGGGGGCAACGCCTAGGGGCTCATAATTATAGAACACTTTATTTTAGTTCAAAATTATAAGTATAGAGACCCATTATTATTGGTTTGCTCATAATTGTAGGAAATAAGTGTTAATAACTATTTTACTTTTTATTTTCTGTTTTTGAATTATAATTTTAAAAAATTGGTTTTGATTTTGAAATTTGGCTTTACAATTCAAATGTGTTTTTAAGGGAGGTGAAAAAGAAGAAAACAAGAATAATTTTCACGCACAGAGTACAAAAAAACAAAACAAAGTGGTTATCAAATCAAGTCTAAAGATTCAAAATAGGACTTAAAAGGTTTTTTTAGCTGCCAAATTTGAGATGATTCAATACTATTGTATATACTTACTCAGACTAACGAGGATAATGTAAACAAAAGTATTGACTTCAACATAAATAAATAAAAAGTTCATGATCAATCTTAAGGTTCAAACAACAAACAATGCGTAGAGGAGCCTAAATGAAATTTATTACCTGTGTGACTCTATTACCTCTACTAACTAGAATGAATTTACTTTTCACGTTTCATTTGCATTTCATAAACTCTTCTTAAATCAAACGGTCTTCTAGAGAAACGTCGATGAGGCAGTTGAAAAACTCAAAGCTGAAGGACTTGAAGTGTTGGGGATTGTTTGTCATGTATCAAATGCACAGCAAAGGAAGAATCTGGTGGAAAAGACTATCCAGGTAAGATTAATTCAATGCTTGCTTTCTAAGTTCTCCTGAATCTAGTGAAACCTGAAAGTGGTTATAATAGATGATTATTTTACATTATGTTCAAAATCATTATGTTATTGAAAGATTCAAGCTTAAAGTGCGTATGTTTTTGTCTCTGAAGGTAAACATACTCCATACTCATCAACTGAAAAACGTAGCCAGGTTTTCTCTATCTTTTATTATATTTTTGTGGATAACTAAGGAAGAACTCACATCATGCTCAGAGCCCGATGATATACTTCTGCTACAGTATATCCAACTCGCTGCTTTCATCTAATGTGCTGATATAGATGGTGTGTCATATATGTTATAGTGCATGCTGACAAAGATTGCATTTATAACAATTACCCATATGAGATCCCACATCGGTTGGGGAGGAGAACGAAACATTCTTTATAAGGGTGTGGAAACCTCTCTCTAGCACGTTTTAAAAACCTTGAGGGGAGAAAAATTCAAAAGAGGTCAATATCTGCTAGCAGTGGGCTCGGGTTGTTGCAAAATGGTACTAGAGTTAGACATCGGGTGATGTGCTAGCGAGGAGGCTGAGCCCCAAAGAGGGGTGGACACAAGGTGGTGTGCCAGCAAGGACGCTGGACCCCCAAGGGGGGTGGATTGGGATGTCCCACATCGATTGGAGAAGGGAACGAGTGCCAGTGAGGACGTTGGGCCCTGAAGGGGGGTGAATTGTGAGATCTCAAATCGGTTGAGGAGGAGAACGAAACATTCTTTATAAGGGTGTGGAAACCTCTCTCTAGCAGACACGTTTTAAAAACCTTGAGGGGAGAAAAATTCAAAGAGGACAATATCTGCTAACAGTGGGCTCAGGTTGTTACAAAATGGTACTAGAGCCAGACACCGGGCGATGTGCCAGCGAGGAGGTTGAGCCCCAAAGGGGGGTGGACACGAGGTGGTGTGCCAGCAAGGACGCTGGACCCCCAAGGGGGGTGGATTGGGGGGTCCCACATCGATTGGAGAAGGGAACGAGTGCCAGTGAGGACGTTGGGCCCTGAAGGGGGGTGAATTGTGAGATCTCAAATCGGTTGAGGAGGAGAACGAAACATTCTTTATAAGGGTGTGGAAACCTCTCTCTAGCAGACACGTTTTAAAAACCTTGAGGGGAGAAGAACCCAACGAAGATAATATCTGCTAGCGATGGGCTTAGGTCATTACAACCAACTCTGAATTGTACATATTCTTTCTGTTTTATCTTTTTCCATTGCATATTTCAGTAATTAGTTTGAGGTTAATTAAATTTCGTTGGTTTGCTTACAGAAATATGGAAAAATAGACGTAGTTGTATCGAATGCTGCTGTCAATCCATCAGTCGATTCAATTTTGCGAACTCAAGAAGCTGTTCTTGACAAGCTGTGGGACATAAATGTTAAAGCTTCAGTCCTCCTTCTGCAGGTACTATTCTGAGGCACAGTTTTTCCAAATACTGTCATGATTCAGGGCTTTTTGGAATTAAAGAATATTTTGATTTGAGATGGTATTCGATTTTGATTGTCTTTTGAACCACTACTTCATTAACTTCTCCCTTTAATTTGAACCCTACGGTAAAAATCCAAGCCCACCGTTGGTAGATATTGTCCTCTCTCGGCTTTTCCTTCCGGGCTTCTCCTCAAGGTTTTAAAACGCATCTGCTTGGGAGAGGTTTCAACACCCTTATAAAGAATATTTCGTTCTCCTCCCCAACCGATGTTGGATCTCACACTACTTGTGCATATCTCAATAATTTCATACATTTCTGCTACAGGATGTAGCTCCTCACTTGCAGAAAGGCTCTTCAGTTGTTCTAATTTCCTCCATTGAAGGGTTCCAGCCTTCTGCCTTATTGGCCATGTATGGGGTGACAAAAACAGCTCTTCTAGGACTGACAAAGGTTAAACAATGGCTTAACTTTTGAATAATTTATTTATTTTTATGCTTGTATTCTTCTTGATTGAGATTTCCTTCAGGCTCTTGCAGCAGAGATGGCCCCCGACACTCGTGTAAACTGTGTCGCACCCGGTTTCGTGCCAACACACTTTGCTGAATTCCTTGTGTCTAATGAGGCCATTGTGAGTAACTGTTTCAATGTATTGGCTTATTTAGATTTTGCAATTCTCAAAATTTGTTACTTACTACAATTGGATTTGATTTGAACCAAATGCAGAAGAAGGAGGTTGAGTCAAAGACATTGCTCAATCGGCTCGGTACGACGGAGGACATGGCTGCTGCCACCGCCTTCCTGGCATCGGATGATGCTTCGTACATTACAGGTGAAACTCTGGTGGTGGCCGGGGGGATGCCTTCCAGACTCTAGCTCCTTTTCCTTTCTATATCCTCTGGTTAGTAAATCTGGTAATGGAGATTGAGTTGGTTGGTTTTTGTTGTCAACTAGGAATTCAGAAATAAATATCAATAAGCTCTTATGCCTTTATCCCTTTACTGGTCATTCAGAAATACATTTTGAAGATACATATACATATATACATATATATGTATATATATATCTCCAAGAAAGAAGATAGTGCAGTTCTTGTGTGCAATATTTATAAAGTAAAGTGCTTTTTATGCATCCATATTTTAATGGCTTCATTTATTTTTCATTTATTTTTCTATATATTTTAGTTCCAAATAAATATTAGGTTGAATCTCAACCCATACGTGAGATCCTATATTGGTTGGAGAGGAGAACGAGAAGGGTAAAATTGGAAGTATGCATCGATTAGAGAGGAGAACAAAACATTGTTGATAAAGGTGTGGAAATTTCTTTTAAAAAATCAGGGAAATTCGATAGAAAAAATCTAGAAAGAACAATGGTGGGCTTGGACTATTACACCCTTTTAATTAATTTTTGAATTTTTTTTTTTAAGATTATAAATTTTAGATAATTAGTTTTACAATATCATATCCATAATTTAACTTAATAGAAGGTAATGCCACACTTTTTAAATAATTTTAGTCTTTTCTTTAATGTAATTTTGCTTTTTAAATTTTCAAATTAAATATATGAGTGAAAATTTTAAAATGGTATTTTCAATATTTTTACTTTGGATCATAAAATTCAAACATAATTTTTTTAAAAGAAAATTATTAAATATATATGCATTAATTTTATTTTATTGAATTAATTTTAAAACCTAACCCAATTCAAATTATGCCCATGTACTCCTTTCATTAATATTAGATAATATAATCAATAAATGTATTATTTTATTACATGAAATTTAGTATTAGTATCCTTTTCATTGTTTATATCATACGAAACCTTTAAATATAATATTGAAGTCAACATGAACATAACTCAACTAAAATAGAATATGAATCGTCAATTAGGGTTCCATTTTATACTTCCTTATTATTCACTTAAAATATATATATATATATATATATATATATATATATATATATATATATATATATATAAAGTGGGCAACTATAAAAAATTAAATTAATAAAAATAAATAAAGAAATAAAAAATATATATATATCTCACACTCAAAAGAAATCTACACTTAAGTTGGACATGAATGAAATATTTAAGGAGATTAGGGTTGAATTTGTATGAAGCCCAAATGTTTGAAAATGAAGGCATCCATTAATGATTACAACCAAGCAAATTCTATAAATATAAAGCATTTTTTATATCTTTATTCAATTTGTAAATATTTAATATGCCACCTACAATAATCCATTTTTATGCTCTTTCTTTCTGATATTTATCGTATAATTAAATATGGAAATGATAGATAAAACTTCATTCTGATCGATAATATATATTAACTCATTGACCTTGTGGAGATTACTACGATCAATATTATAAAAATATTATTATGATTCTCTTTGTATTATGCTTTCTTTTTGTCTTATATATTTTTGTTAAATATGATAATCACTACCCAATTGAGTATAATACAACTAATTAAAACATTATATCGTTGATCAAAAGGTTACTGTTAAGGATATTTAGTAATAAATTATAGTTTACCATATATATTATATTTGATATTTTATTATAAGGAGATATTTCCCTTATTTGCCATGGGCATCTTTCCATTTATTGTTATTTTCATTTATTACTATTTCCATATCCTTGTAATTTATTTGATTATAAATAAGATAACTTTCACATCATTTAGATGTGGTGGATTAATCAAACATTCACAGTTACCAGTTCAAATTCATATTTCTTAAATAGGGTTGAACTTATCTTTCATGTTTAATATAATTATGTCATTGATTTCAATCCCTTCTTACACATACTTCATCTTTTTTTAAACAAAAATACGAGGATATGAAGATTTTAACGTGGCAAGTTATATGGTATTATTATAATACCTTATCAAGTGGAACCTTGTTTAAGATACTTGTTACGTTTTGAGACTTTGAATCTCGATCCATGACTAAAAATACAAGACGAAAGTAAATAAAATAAAATATAAAAATATAGTAAAATTTAAATCAAATTATAATAAATAAAGCTACCGTTAAAAACAAATCGAAATCTAATTACAAACCAATACTGTTTTGAGTTTATTACAAAATGGGTAATGGATTTGGGATACATTACAAACAAAAGTATAAAAGACCCAAAATACAAAGATGGACTGACACTCCGATATGACTCCTTTTGTGATCACGTAGCTCTGGAATGCTTCCATACTTGACGGGTAGCCTATGAATACCTAAAAAATGGTGAAAGAGGTGAGTATAAAAATACTCAGTAAACAATGTACTTGGACGCTCTCATTGCATGCTTATTCTAGTAAGCTACCACTCGTTTTTTCTCTGGGCTCTAGGAATTTGGATCTAATTCTATACCTATTTAAGTTTCTGGGAAGACCTCAAAGTTTCAAGCGTTTCTCATACATGTCATAGACTCTACCGGGGTCTAGAAGTCGTTCATCAGGCTTTAGCACTGCGAATCTTTTGAACGGCAGATCTCATCTTAGGGTGAACCAACTTATTTGTTCTCATACTTAGTAAGCTTGCATGACCACAATAGTGAACGACTGGTATGTTGGGTTGAGGTACTACCTCATCAAATTTGTTAAGACAATATGATATCTATTGTTTGCAATCCTTCCATAGGGCTATAATGTAAGGCACGCGACTTTGGCTGACTTGAAAGTGTAAAAAGTCGGAATTTTTTTTTGTGAAATAAAGACAAAGAGAATTTAAAACATAATATATAACATATTTACATTTTTTCAAAATAGAGTTTATACATAAGTAGTTATAACACTAAATAAGAAACAAACACAAAATATTTAAAACAAAAGGGGTTGAGGACGACGATTGAGGCTTGCCTATGGCACCAGCTCTAAAGTCCGCTCCCGACCTTGACCAACTTCTTATTTACCTGAAAAACATGGAAAAGATGGAGTGAGTACAAAGACTCAATAAATAGTCTACTTGTAGGCTCTTAATTGTGTCTATGATATGCTAGAGTACCACACTCTTTGTTGACTTGTTCTGGTTCTTGTAGCAAGTACTTAGACCCCTTTAATTCTGTTCTTGACTTGGAAGTTCTTATCATGATTTATTCGAGGTCTCAACCTTGATTCTAATCTAAGGGCCTTAGTATTATGGTTCTAGGTTCTTGTCTTTAGAACTTGAATCTTGATCCATGTCTAGTCCTTGATCGTTGTCTCATGCTTGGTTACTTTCTATGTTCTTGTTTTGTTCTTGTTACATTCTCCAAGACACTCCCCCTAAGATTTATGGTACTAGTCATGAATCTAACAACCTGTGTCCAAGACTTCATACATTCCAAGCGACACAGTTTGAACCTACGTCTATGACTTCATGCATTTTAAGCAACGTAGTATGAACCCACATCCAGGGCTTCATGAATTCCCTGTGATACAGTTTGAAAACCTATGCCCAAGGCTTCGTACGTGTCAAACGGCATAGTTGAATACCTATGTTCGAGGTTTCTTACGTTCCAAGCAGTGTAGTCTAAAAACCTACATCCAAGACTTCTTACGTTCCAAGCAATGTAGCCTGATCTTGCATCCAAGGCTTCATGTGTTCCCTACGATAAAGTCTGAATACCTATGCTCAAGGTTTCATACATTCCAAGAGGCATAGTCTGAATACTTACGCTCAAGACTTCATACGTTCCAAACAGCATAGTCTGAAAATCTACATCAAGACTTCTTATGTTTCAAACGATGTAGTATGAGTCATAAACACGTTGTACCGTGGGAGGTCTTAGGAGTTTCATGGGTATGAGTTTGAGAACCTTGGTCCCTTATTCTTGAGTGGTACCTAGCATTCTGCTTACCTAGGGTAGTTGTAGAGCATGTAGTACTTTCCTCCGTTCTCAATCTTAAACATTTTATAATTTCTAAGGTTCATAATTTCTGGAAGTATAAGTCATATCATGCATTCTTAAGCTCTACCTATTGTAGTGACATGCATGAGCCATTCAAAATGTCATGAAGTCATAATGAGTTCTCTAGACAATTTCAAGGAGAGTTTGAGTCTTGGTAAGAGTTACTTGAGGTATATCCTTTAAGCCTTTCTTAGACCCTAACTTGGTTTAGGTTCTAAACTTGTTCTGATCAACTTGAAGTTTGACCATATTTTTATTTCCTTAGGAACCGGCCTTATAAAAAGCAGTAAAACATTTGGAGGGTGTTTAGATCTTGAAATACCTTAAAAGGTTTTAGGGACATTTTGATTATTTTGTTCCATAATTCTTAGTTTAACCTCTAAACTTATCCTAAATAGCTTTCAAATTTTATCATGTCATCGATTAACATAAAATAAGGCCTATTACAATTTTTCATTGCTTGAAGGTCATTTAGAGCATGAATCGAAGTTAGGTTACGTTAGGGGCATTATGCTCATTTTACACACTTAATCTTGTCCTATGACCACCAAATTCTATATATATTCTTAACATATCATAATATGTTCTGTATTAAAATTTCATGGGCAACAAACTTTATTTAGTAGGTTATTTTGAAGTTACTTAAATTTCGAGCAAATCGATCAGTTTAAGGCCTTAACTCTCGGTTTTTTATATTTTCTTTAATATTCCCTTAATTCATATATGACTTAGGGTATATATTGAAATCCAAGTTATTCCTACAAATATTTCTTAAGAAAAGTCTAAGATGGCTACTTACCTCGTCGTCGATGTTCGAGACCTTCGTTCTCAAGCTTCCGGTATCTGAATTACTTCAAATCTTCTTTGACAGAGTCCTTAGGGTGTCTAGTTTGTAGAACCATAAATATAATAACTCACAATTTTAACCCCACATTTCTTAAAGCTGAGAAGTGGGGGGTTGGCCTCCACCATAAAAGGGAGATCTCTCACTTCATTTTAGCATCACACTTGAACTGTTTGAAGCCAGTCGAAAAATACACTTTCTAACGATTCAAGACCGACATTTTGGCTGATCCGACTTGGGTTTAATATACTTGGACCCTTTCCTCCTAGTTTCAATTCTTCGAAAGCATTTAAGATTAATACGACTATCTTTTAGCTATTTAAAATTATTGAAGTCAAGTTTAAAGTATTGTGCATAATTAGGCTTAACTCGTTTAAACCATCAGAAGTGAGATTAAATTATTTTATGTAAAATTAGGCTTAGCTAGTTAAATTATTAGAAGTAGGTTTAAATACGATTAAATTATTTTACTGCAAAATTAGGCTTAGCTGGTTAAACTATTAGGAGTAGTTTAAATAAGATTAAATTATTTTATGCAAAATTAAGTTAGATAGTTAAATTATTAGAAGTAGGTTTAAATTATTTTATGCAAAACTAGGTGAACCAATTCCCAACGGAGAATTTTAGTTTATGATTTTTGGACTCCTTAGGCAAAACTAAAATTCAGAGAGCATCTTTAAGCGAACGTCAAGGGGGTCGTAGTAGCTTCGGCCTAGGTCAACTAAGTAAGTGGTCTTACTATCATTTTGGTTAGAACTTGATGTTGTGTGTTGACACGTGTTACGTGGTATTGCACATGTCATATATTTGATATGTATGAATTTTTTACGAAATGATATTATTATTATATGATATGGGAATGATGTATAAATATATATATATATATATATATATATATATATATATATATATATATATATATATATATATANCATGCTCAGGATATGTTATGTGACTGTTATGATATGATATGATATGTGGATGATGAGAATTGTTATGCTTAGAAGCATGAAAATGTTATGATATCACATATGCGTGTAATATGAACTCTAAGATATGATTGACATGCAAAACGACGAACTAGCATGAAATACAACTCCAGCACACGAGTGAAAGATATGATAAATGATATGATAAACGAAATGAGAAATGATATGACAAAATCATATGATATGAAGGAAGATGTTAGTGGGGTTGTATTAAAATGATAACAAAAATGGAAAAATGTTGGGACCTCATGCATTAGGGATACTCCTATTCTTTTAGTATGTGTGGCCCTTAATCTCAAATTAATTAATTAGTTGATGTTTTGATGATATCAAACCTACACTTAATTATTAACGATGGTCAATATTTTGAATTTTTCACAGTGTAAGGTTGGGAATAACGATTTCAACTCTTTTTTCAATCACTCAAATCAGAGTTAAAACAAAGAAGTTTCAGTCGAAACAAGATATCATATATGATATTTAGTACTAAATTATAGTTTACCATATATATCATATATAATATTTTATTATAGCTAAATATCTATTTATCATATGTATCTTTCCATTTATTTTTATTTTGATTTATTACTTTTTCCGTATCCTTCTAATTTGTTTGATTATAAATAGATAACTTTCACACTATTTAGGTGTGGTGGATTAAGCAAACATTCTCATGGTATGCATTTTCGGTTTGACAACTTCAATCCTTTCTTTTCAATGGCCTCTGAATCCCCTACTCATGTTCTTCTCCACCACCCCTACTGCCTTTGACGCTGCAAGGGCAGTCTACATGGCTGCCGCAAGTGGAGCCGATTGATTACTCTTCGGCTCCACCCTTTTAACCTCCAAATCGCCCTTTGCCATACTTTGTACATACAACCTCACATTCTCCAACACAATCGGTTTCCCCTTAGCCATCATAGCCTCTCTAATTTTCTTTCCAATCAACCCCTCATCCTTCACAAAAACCCTCATTTCAAGATCCTCATCAGCGTTCTCTTCGAAAATATACTGTATCTTGATAAGCCCATCGACCTTCTGCATAGATTTACCTTTGGAATCTGGGTGCCGCACTGGCCTCTTCGCCAACCAAGTCGCCGCCTTCCTTCTCGCCAAAATTGGCTCCTTCGCCCATTGTGGCGACTCTTCTGGCTTCAACATTGTCTTAGTCTCTTGCTCTAGGTTTCCCTTTCTACTTCTTGGGTTAGACATATTCTCACCAGAGTCAAGGCAGCATCGTCGTTGAGCGACGATCCCTTTTCATGGGTTAGACATATTCTCGCTGAAGCCAAGGCAGCACCGCTGAGCGGCGATCCCTCTACAATTTTCGATGGGCAAGAAAATGTTTCTCTACGCCTCCTCCGAACCAGGTTGTTGACATCTTCACGAAAAGTGTTTCTCGACCTCTCTTTGAATTTTGCAGATCCAAGTTTCACGTTCGTTCAGATCCGACGCTTAGCTTGCGGGGGTGTTAAGGATATTTAGTACTAAATTATAGTTTACCGTATATATCATATATAATATTTTATTGAAGGCAAATATAGATATTTGCCTTCTTACCACAGTATCTTTCCCTTTATTCTTATCTCCATTTATTACTCTCTCTGTATCGTTGTAATTTATTTGATTATAAATACATAACTTTTCCACCATTTAGATACAGTGGATTAAGCAAACATTCTCAATCATTATTTTGAATTTTCACAGTGTAAGATTGAGAATAACGATTTCAGAGCCTTTTTCAATCACTCAAACCAAAGCTAAAACGAAAACGAAGAAGTTTCAATCGAAACAGGATACCCGACGTGATCGAGTTTGATCTTGAGTCGTGGAAATGATTGAGTTTGCTATTGAACTCGTAAAAATAGCGGTGTAGCGGTTGGGCTCTGATCTGAGGAAAGGGTCGAGAAAAGTTTATTCAAATTCTCAAGAGGTACTTGGAGAGTGGAGTAGGTCGAGTTTGATCGAACCACTGTGAAACTACGGTGTTAAATTTTCTAACTCTTTCCTATTTAATTTTGAAATTGTTATTATGATTTATTGCATGTATTAATTATCATCTTTAACTTATTTCTTTTATAAAAAAATCTTAATTAGAAAAATTAATCACATTTAAATAATTTTATGGTTAAAACCCTATTCACCCCCTCTAGGGTTGCCTACCGATCCAACAGTACAGACGTGTACACTACGAGGTAGGAGAATGATCATTATGTTTATCATGATGCTGTTGTGACGGTCGTTATTCCTAATGGGTGTCCAGCATCAACAGCTACCAGAGAATGCTCGCCCAACCATAAAGGGGTCCATGAGGTGTGCTAACCGACTGGTGGATCCATACTCGAACGTGTGGACCGTGTGTAGGGAAATTAAGTACACATCCAAGTTGCCGTTAGGATTGCCGTCGTAGAAAACTAGACTATTATGATAGGTCTCATTCATGAAATTGTATGCGTTTGCATTTAACCTCGATAAAGGGGTCGCTTACTTAGTATTTCTTAAAAACTAGACTATTATGATAGGTCTCATTCATGAAATTGTATGCGTTTGCATTTAACCCCGATAAAGGGGTCGCTTACTGAGTATTTCTTAAAATACTCAAGTTATGTGCTACTTTATTTTCAGGTAAAGACAAGATCCCCTATACGGCTGATGGTGTCATCGCAATTAGGAGACCGTGGCACATGCTTAGGGTAGTTTCGAATTTTGAATTAGTAGACTATAGGTTAGTATAAGTTCAATCCGTTTCTATTTAGTAGCATATAGGTTAGTATATGACATTTTAACTTTATGTTATTTCTTGTTATTTCAATATGCATTATTTTATTTCAAAAGCCTTAGAAACTACATGTAAAAACAAGGTTAGGTTTTTGTTATAAAGTTTTCAACGAGTATTTCGCATTAAATGTTCATGATATGTATACCGTAGCGACTTTAGGTTCGTTATAATAAAATTTTTCATGAGAACCAGTCTAGAAGAGAGTTAAAATTAAGAAAAATCAAGGGAGGGTCTAGCTTTGTGTTGAAATGGCCAGTTCAACTGAACCAGCCACGTTATCATCTTCTTCCTCTTGAAGGAAGATGTGCGCGACCAACATTGTCGCCACCTAAAACTTTGTTTCCTCCGCTCTGTTTACAACGTTTCTGCCCTTGATTTCTTCATGAAACTTAAAGGTGTTACAAGGAAGAGCTAGGGATTGATTTCATATCTTCTCGTGGACTGTAGGCTAAGTTATTCACCTCCAAAGTTCGTCGAGGTTTGTTTTTCTCGTTGGAGCTCAACCCAAAAAAATCTTATTGGGCAACCGTTTCTAGAGGTTTTTTGGACCCAACTTTTTCATCGAACTTCTTCCTTATTCTTCCCTCTAGTTAAATAAATTAGGAGGAACGTCTCTGAGTGTGTGACCTTAATTTTGAGAAATTGTCCTCGATCTGCATGTCACACGAAAACACAAATTTTTGTTTTCTTGGGCAGCTTGTTCTAGGACGAGTTAGCCCTTGATTCCTTCATCAAAGTTACTCATCTCAATCCTCTTAAGCTACCCAATTTTAAGAAAAATGGAATGTAGATGGGAATTCGATTCTTACCTCCAAATTGACCCTGAAACTGACTTTCTTTAATTAAGCATGCTCCTAAACTTGTTAGCCTTTGTGGTTTTCTATGAAAGTGTTCTTTGAAGGTGCAAAAACTGAATGAGATTGGTCTCACTTTGAAGAATTTGCGTTCTGGCTTGGATTGTAATTTCAAGCTTCCTTTGAAGTTTTTCAATGGCGGATAAGATTGGGGAATGAGTTTTAGGCTCTTTCAGCGCTCGGTTCCTTCACCAAACTTATGAGTAATCTTGTTTAGAAGGTGTAGAAACAAGTTTGAAGGAGACCGTGAACAATTTCTCTCGAATTTGGAAGAAATTTGAGAGTAAGAAATTCAAAAATTCAACTACTATAACTCAAGATTGGGAGCTGACTCAACTTTATTCTTGTTCCAAATGAAAGGTCAAACCTTAGACTTTGGAGCTTAAACCGACGTTAAAACCTCTAAAATCATCGTGATTTGGAGATTTAGTTTTCTAGATTTTTCGTCGAAAATATATCTCTAATCAGCAAGCAACCGACCTCCAATTTGAATTCTAACCGTTAGATGTGGTGTGGTATGTCTTCTCTCGAACATACTCAAATTAGGTGAAAATCCAACCATTTAAAATGAAGAGTCAAAGGATTTTTTTATCAATGCTCACCACCGCAAATCTGATTTTCTGTTCGGTGGAATTTTCGTAATTATCTCGACGTTTAGGGATAATTTGGTAATTTTCCATTTTCTGAATCTATTATTATTTTTTTTTTTTTGAAACATCTAAAATATTTCTAAAACTTTTTCATTCCTTGTAGGTCATTTTCTTTGTTGAGCACCTTAAAATTCCTTCTTCACCTTCTTCACCTTAAAAATTGGAAAAATTACATTTTCATTCTTTTAGATTATTTTATACTTTTTCCCCATAAAACAAGAAGATATAAGAAAACATATGGGTGATGTTGAGAATATGGTTAGTAAAGTATGTGATGGTTTTTTTTTTTTTTTTTTTTTTTTTTTTTTTTTTTTTTTTTTTTTTTTTTTTTNCTATAATGTACGAAATTTTTTTTTATTTAAAACGTTTCATAAACGATGTCATGGACTTAAACATTCGTAAAATCATTTTAATAAAAGTAGACATCAATAAAATAATGAAAATGAAATAACAATAAGTTTAAAGTAATGGAAACGTCATGATCTATCCTAAGGGCTACAATTTAAACATAAATGTCACTATCCTAGTTTCAGTACCATGACCTCCATAACGTCGTCGTCCATAAACGGATGCCTTATATTTACCTAAAAATAAAAGTAACACGTGACTTAAGTATTTTAAGAAATATTGAGTAAGTAACCCTAGTGGGTCAATGCACACTAGCAATCATGGTGTGATATATCCTCCCATAAAAACATTTCATGGCCTAGAACTCTCATCTTTAATAGGGTGAAAATTGGATGTGTAGTACTTCTCTACACACGGCCTAAGCACGTGTGCATTGACCCACTAGGTAGTCATACGTACCCACTGGGCCTGCCCTTCAGCTAGTGCACGTTCATGCTGCCAAAAGCCACGAAGGGAAAGGAGCCTGCATAATATCATGACATGTACGCGTCCATATAGCCCAATCCACGTGACGTACAAAAATGCATGATGTTTTCATAACTTTAAGTCATGGCATAAGCTTATGTATGCAAGGCATAACTCCATTTTTTTTCATGGCATATCATTATTATGAGACACACATACATATTACTTGTCATCATTTTCATAATTTTTCTAACGACCCTAATGTCCTACTAAAATCAATGTCATCAATATACATAACATAACTACCGTGCACGAAAAAATTCATTTAAAAGAAATATTTCATAATGAGGCCATGGAGTTACACATTCATTGTAAAATCAGTAAAACGATGTGGCAGAAAACATTTAAATAAAATAAAGAAAATAAAGTATTTGTCTTGATCTAACCTTATAAGCTAAAAAAGAAAAACAACATGAACGCATCTACCCTAGTTTTGATCTCGTGGCCGTCACCGCTATGTCGTCATCCATACAGAGTTGTCTTACCTTTATCTGAAAAATAAAAGTAGCACTTGACTTGAGATTTTAAGAAATACTGAGTAAGTAATCATGCATGGCTCACATACGCAGCACTTGACTTGACTTGAGATTTTGAATTATCATTTCATAAAACATCATAACATGGTCTTGGTCTCTACTTCTAATTCGGGCAGAATTGGATGTGTATACATTGCTACACATGCATGGCTCACGTACGCGCACATAGAAACTCAAGTGAGCTCGTATACATACTTCCTGGATCTAGCTTTCGACTAGCATACACTCACATTGTCGATATACCACGAAGGGAAAGGAGTGGGCATAGTATTGTGGTGTGCACAATACCGTATCATAACATTGTAGCATACACGTATGTACTAATCAGTGGGAAAGTATCCCATAATTTAAAATTATTGCATTAAGTTTCATAACATAATCACATCACAACAATAACATAATAAATAGACATAAATCAATCACAAGGCATGACATGTACAGGGGTCTCATAGGGCACACATCAGCCATGTTTCAAATAATTCATCTAACTAAGCCAATAGTAAAGTCACTCACTCGGATAGCTTAAGCTAAAATCACTAGTTTGTCCTTGGAGTTAGACCGAACCTATCCCTTAAAGTCCAAGTTAACCATGTTCATTACATCATGTTAGAACACGTTGAGCGGCTTAATCTATCTAGTACTCACAATTAAACCTCTTAATTTTAGCTTAGATACTTTAAATTGGGCATACAGTGAGATTGTTATATCTCACATGCATTCGGATACTTCCCTGATATGATTAGTACACACTCGTACATTACGATATCATGCATGTCATGATATAAAATTTAGTGTATAAAAAAGTTCAAGTAAACCCTTCTACTACGCCTCACATTCTAATACACCAAAATTTTGTGGAAGAAAATTGACCTTCCAAACTTACGGTTTTTACAATTTGACCAAGCAAATGTATTTGAAAAGCTCATTTAGATCAAAGATGCGAGCTATATTCGATGGACTTTCAAGCAATGGAATATACGACTCCTTTCTATGCCTCTAAAATTGTTATCGACAACCAAACAGACATAGCAAAGAAAAGAGGTACGAGTAGCATGAGACCATACAAATAACGTTTGACCTTTGGTTCATTTATTCCTCTAAGCCAAATGGATATTTATTTATTTATTTATTTTAATAAAATGTTACATATTGTTGTAATTTTGTAAGAAAGGAATCTTGATTTGATGAGACCAATGGTCAAAGTTATGAATTTGGATTCTTTTTAATTCTTATTATTCAATTGTCTTTTTATTACCAAAAAAGAAAGAAAAAAGAATTAATTAGGAGAGGACCCCAATAGTTTGCATATTTCCAAAACACACCCCTCCAATCCTTTTCTTCTTTATTGCGTTATGTTCCAGCCACTGGGAGCAAGGTATTCAAAAGTCAATTACCCAAATGCCCTTTTCTTTTACATTATTATATTCCAAAAATAATACTTTATTTTGAATAATATTTTCGGTTAAAATTAGTGAATAAATTAACTAGCGTTTAAGATAAATTAAAAAAAAAAAAAAATGGTAGTTTTTGATGGACGCATTTTAAAATCGTGAGGCTGTAATACTTGAAATTTTCTACTCAATTTAGGATCGTCATTGTATACATATCATAAATATCGAATGCAGAAATACTTTATTTAAACTTTCATAAAACGTCACATTCATCTTAAAACACAGTCATGAACTTACGTGTTTTGAAAATACCTTTGAAAACAACCTAACAAAAGACTCAATAAAATAAATAAAACGTTTGAATTAAAAACATCATATTCTAGCCTAAGTCTAAGAAAATAAATACAACTACCCTATGCATGTGCCATGGTCTCAAGTTGTAATGTCGTGGTTAGCTGTATAGGAATATCTTGTCTTAGCCTGAAATAGAAGTAGCACGTGGCTTGAGTATTTAAAGAAATACTCAATAAGTGACCCCACCATTGTGGGTTAAATGCAAAAACATGTGAATGTAATGATGGAGTCTATCCTTTCAATCTATTTTCCTACGGTTTGGATGTGTACCATATACTCTACACACAGCTCATACGTATCAGGTTAAAGCGGAGAATATTTACTAGCGGTAGACTTGGGTCATTAGAAATGATATCAGAGCCAGACATTGAGCTGTGTTTAAAATCGTGAGGCCGCGATATGTGACTAGTCAAAGCTAGCAAGCGAACAATATCTGTTAGCGGTGAATTTGGATAATTTTGTTTGTTGAAAAGTTTAAAGAAAAATGTTAGATTTTAGCGAAGTTAATGAATTTTGAATAATAAACAAATTTGAGTTTATTTAAAACTTGAAAAATTGAAAAATAGAATAAAAATAAAAATAAAATCTTTAGGGTAAAAGTGATAAATTTGAAAACTGGGAATACGTTGGGAAATGGAAAATTGGAAAAACAAAAGATGGGCAATAGGGAAAAACCCTTATTTATTTATTTTATTTATTTATCTATTTTTATTCATTATGCCTTCGCTTTAATCCAAGCACTCCTTCCGACATGTCGCCATCATTTCTATTTCCTTTTTCCCTTTTCTTTTTTCTCTTTTCTCTCCACTTTTCAAACTACACATCATCTCTAATATTTTACTTTTCCTTTTTTTATATTATATATAAAAAAAAACATTTAAGTAATAAAAATATCCATAAATTTTTTAAAAATGGTTAATATTGTATTTTAAATACTCCTCCTTACTAAAAAATTTAAAACAAATATATAATTAAAAATAATGATTTAAAATTATAAAAATTGCCCAAACATTCTTAACATTTATAAAACCAATATAAAAAAATATACAATTGAATTCTTTTAGTGAATAGATTTATATTCAATGTTTTGGATGTATACATCAATTTAATTATGAAGAGTAATTTTAGAAATTGAAAGTTTTTTGACTGAAAAAGTGATCTGTTTAGTAGTAGCTTTTAGAGTTGGGATAAGCAAGAAATTAATCCACCAAATAAACATGGTAACAATACATAGACAAAGGGGCTGGCAACGTTATAGAATTGAATATGGTCGTTTATAAAAATATAAAAATGAAAAAAAAATTAATTAATTGGAAGTTGAATTTGCATAATTCATGAAAAGAAACAAAATATTGATTAATTTGTACATCCCAAAGCATTGGATTATTATATTTACACCTAATTAACTAACTCATAAAATAACCTCCCCAGATTGTTTCTCCTATAAATTTCACAATCTTCCTCACCGCCCCTTTCTCCGCCGCTTCCTCCACCTCGCCGCCGCCGTCACCTGCCGCTTCACTCTCCGTCAACCTCCCCTTTTCTTCAATCAACCTCCCTTCCGACTCAATCCCTTCATTCCTCTTCTTCCTTTCCTTCTTATTCCTCTTTCCCGTTTTCGTCTCCGCTAATTTTTCTTCATAAGCCTCCATGATTTCGTGTATCACTTCCCGATTCGGCGACGAGTCCCATCGGACCCAGTACCTCGTGTAGCACCGGAAACAGCCGCACGAGAATGCCGGAGGATGATCGGAACCGACCTTTGCGCTGGGGGTGGTAGTGGGTTTCTGTTGGCTAGACTTTCCGCGGTGGCCGGAGTAGTTTTTGTCGGCGGAGGAGATTAGGTAGGCTAAGACCTGTCGGTCCTCTGAGGTGAGCGCCGCTGCGAGGGTGAGGATGGCAGCGGGGAGAAACGAGAGGTGGTCGGAGATTGGCGGCGATGGGTGGACCGTTCCTCTTCTCCTGTGTTGCTTCTTCATCGGAGAGGAAAATAAAGGGAGAGCATCACTGAGAGGGAGAGACTTTATTGAGGAGTGGGCGCGTGGGAAAGTGCGAGTGGGATTGAACTGCAATGACAATGCATGGTGATGGGAAATATTCACGTGAAACGCAAGTATTTGAGTACATACAGTACTTCCCTAATTCATGAACTATCGTACGGGGGAGATTCTTGCTTTATTGGTGGTGGGGCCCACTCTCATCACTTCAGTAATGTTTTGCCAGGTGTACTTTTGTACCATTTTCGGCCCTCCGGTTCAGACCGGATCTGAGTCGGAATTGTATGCTCATGAACTTCGATCCATTTTCAGATTTCGGTTTGCCAAGTCAGCAATCATTTTTTTTTTCCCTAAATTAATAAAACTATTCAATACATCTCAAAAATACATTTCAATTTTTTAAAATTTCTATAATATTTTTAACTTAAAAAATTAAAAAAAATCTATATATATATATATATATATATATATATACTTTTACTTTAGGTTTGAATGAATATCATAAATATTTTATTTTAAAAATACTAGAAAATTTTTAAAAAATAATTTTTAATTTTCAATTTGAATATACATCACTTTTATGGTGGTCGGTGTACATGAGTTGAGTTGAGTTGGATTAGGTTGAGGGAATTTTTTTAGACCAACCAACAGTTCTGGTTGGTTAGATGTGTAAGTCAACGAACCCTAATTAGGTTTTAGTTGAGTTGTTAAGTGGTTGAAAAAATTAATTTTTTTTTTTTTATTTATCCACCCTACATAATTATTCAATAAAACGTAAATAAAAAATATTAAAAGTTCACCGGACAAACACAAATCAATCTACAATTATTTAAACATATAAATTTTTATCAATATATCCACAATAATAATAAAATGATAGTTAACATCATAGTTCAACCGTGCAAACTAAAAATAAATAAATATTAATACTTTTTTGAGTAATTGATTAATCTAAAAAAAGATTAAAGGTTGATTTAAAAGACACGGACAACAAATTTTGGACATTTTTTATTTTATAAAACTACATATTTAAAATAGTGCAAGTAACCAGATTCGAAAATTTTGAAATGTCCTATTTTGGTTCTTCTCCAATAAACTCAACCACTCAAAAGCCGAATTGAATCCATTCCATTCGAGAAAATTAACCCAACTCTTATAATTTGGGTTGGGACGATTCGAATTTTGGAGTTGTCGAATTCCGTGTACATCCTTAGTTTCAATCGTGTTTCTTCTCCATGTAATCATCTTTAATTGTGGGAGACAAATCCATTCAAAAGCACAAACATGTCCTATATGCTTCTAAGTAATTAGTTTTTAATAGGGGGTAAATGGGTCGGGTTGGATTGGGTTGAGGGAATTTTTTGGACTAACTCAAAAGTTCGGGCTGGTTGGATTAATAACCCAACCCAACCTGAAAATTTTCAAGTTGGGTTGTCCGGTTGTTAAAAAAGTAATTTTTTTTTTTCTTAAACTTCTATTCATCCACAATTCATAAATATTCAATACAATCTTAGATAAAAAAAAAAAAAAATTAAAATTTCACAAACAAACTCAAATCAATTTATAGTCATTCAAATAAACAAATTCTTCATCAACAACGAGCCAGAATTGTAACATTCATGGTTCAACATTGCCATAAAACTTAATACAACTAAATACGACACTTCTTGAATAATTGATTACTCTGAAAGTAAGAAAAATAGATAGATTTATTGAAGACAATAAAATAATTAGTTTAAAAAAATTATAGATAACAAAACTAAAAATTATAGTATAAATATTTTATTTACATAAAAATAGACTTATTTATGCACGACATTGGATAGAAAATCATAAAAATATAAATTGCGATAGAACCGTACCCTATAGATTAGAAATTCAAATTATTGTCTTAATATTTTATTCATGTCTTAGTTTTAGAATAAAATGTTCGTGTTGTTTAAAAAAGTCTAATAAAATTATTTGTGTCCATTATTTTAGGGGTAAAGAACTCCTAGAATCATTTTACCTTACTAAATATAGGTTTAGAAGCTATAATCGATACTAGAATAAAAACATTTTGAGCAATAAAAAAATGAAAAAAAGATGGATTAAAAATAAAAAGAGTCCTAAAAAAAAACTTTCACATTCTCTTTTCTCACCCACACAAAAACAAAAAAATTAAATTAAAAAAAATGTATTTAAGAATTTGTAAAATGAAAAATAATATACTTTAAAATTATTTAAATATATGCATAATCGATGAACATTGAATACAGTATATTTTTACTTCAAAACAATCTAAATAAAATAAAATAAAATAAAATATATATTTTTTAATAAAACAAACCTCTTCAAATCTCTCTCCACACGTATGATATTGTCTCACTTTGATTATAAGCTCTCACTACTTTGCTTTGGGTTTTCCTAAAAAACCTGGTACTAATGAATATAGTATTTTTTAATTATAAATTCATGATCATTCTCTAAATTAACGGATGTGAGACTTTAATCATCCAACCATTGTGACTCGGGGAGAATCCATTTCTACCTCCAAACCATATTATTCATCTACCTCAATTTATCCTATTAACTTGGAGTGCTTCTTTAACCATGTTCATCCATTCATGTCTACAAATTTAACAACCAAATTACAAAAATAAACACCAAAAACTCATTACTTCCAAGATAAATTTTCTGAAATTGTCGGGTGACCCGGGTTCGATACCCGCCAAGAGCTATGAGATAAAATATATAATATTTCAACATGTCCTCATATATCAAACAAGTCGTTGTAGTATAGTGGTAAGTATTCCCGCCTGTCACGCGGGTGACCCGTGTTCGATCCCCGGCAGCGGCGATTATTTTTTGTTTTTGCAAATAAAAGTAATTAAATGTAATTGTAGTGAGTTGCCTGCAAAGCTACTGTAGAATAGCGGCATGCTTTTTGGTCTGACACCCGAACGACTCCGGTTCGAATCCCGGAAACCTTCGAATATATATTTTTTTTCTTTTCAATTTTAATGAAGAAATGTTAATGTAAAATATAGTATATGTTGTTTAATAAATATAAAATTTGATTCTGTTTTTAAAGGATAAATATGTCAATTTAAACAATGTTAACAACATGGTGGTTGAGGTAAAAGTGTATTATTAACCACATCAACATTAACCATATTTCAAAAAATGATTAATAAATGTGAATAAACCTTGCATCAATTTTTTACTTTCATTCATTAATCCACGCATTTCTCTTTTCATGATGTCTCCTGTTAAAATATTTATTTAAAAATGTAATATAAAGTTTTGGACTAGTTTATTTCAGGGTTAAATGCAAACACATGCAATTTCGTGAATTGTACCTATCATAAGACTCTATTTTCCTACGACAACTATCCTAAAATGGGCAATTGGATGTATATTTAATTTTCTTACACACGGTCCACATGTGCGAGTATGGACCCACAAGTCGGTTCACACTCGAAGCCTAGACTCGTGAAGGAAGAACTCCTAATAGTATGAGTACCGAACTTAAACTATATTCTTCCATATGCTTGGCATTGTGAGATTTGACTTTAAAGTTTATACTTTTTTAGGGTTTCAAAAAGTAAGTATTTATGAGTATATTTCAGTTTTTGAGGGTCTTGAAACGGTTTTAGTGACACTATTTTTAGGTCTTTTCTATCTTCTTTACCTTTTTCGTCTCCTACCTTAGTCCTTTGCCAGCTTGAATTAGTCTCTTTTTCTGGATAAGAAAAGCTAGTTTCTTACCTAAGACACACATCCCAAGTCAAAACCAATTGAAAAAGAAAGAATGCAGTTCACATGTTTGTTTACTCTTGAACTTTTGACTCTATTTCCTTATCTAATTTCACGAGGTAGTTACCTAACTATTGATTTATTGCAAACCGCTCTTTCCCGGTATATATATGTAAAAGAATCTAGAAAATTTGTATGTTATTTTCTTTCCCGCTCTTTCCCGCTATTGATTTGGGAATGAATGGTTCATTTAGTAACCGATGAAATTGACTTTGATTTTATTGAAAATTAAACAAAATCAAATATTAGCAACTCGCTTTTCCAAAGACTTGTACCACAAACTGACGTGGAATATTTAAAAATACACAATACTTTATAAAAATTTAAAACTCTCGCGTCACCTTTAAATTAAATTGAACAATACAACATGCATTTCAAACACGATATGGCACAACTTTTATATAATAATTAAAAAAAAATGTTAGGTTCGATGAGACATAGCATTTGAAAAGACAAGACACCTGTGGTGCCCATTATTATTATTATTATTATTATTATTGGCTAAATTAGAGTCGTTACTACATGCATGCCTTTAATAATATATGCGCAAATTTAAATAAAACATTTCAAACGAAGTCATGGATTTATACGTTTAATTTAAAACAAGAAATAGAAATAGCATTGTCAAAATAAAACCTCAACCAAATGCTTGAGTACGAAAATAAAAAGGCACCTATAAAACTACTAATTGAAAACAATGTATATTACTGTTCTATCTTAGTTTTCATGGTCATTCCAGCATCCATCATCATCCGTGTAGGGGCACTTTACCTTTGCTTAAAAAAATAAGGGTAGCACGTGAAAAAATACTCCGTAAGTAACCTCATCATTAGGGTTAGGGATGCAAACACACACACATACATGATAGAACCTATCTTTTAAAACAACATATCATGACCTTGAGCTATTTCCAGTTTCGGGCAGGGTTGGATGTGTAGTACTTTCCCAACACAGCCCACACATGTGCACATGGACCCACCAAGTGAGCTCGTATACGTACCTCCTAGGGCTAAATTGGTGGGGCTCAATGCACTAATGCATTGCTGGATGCCACAAAAGGGAAAGACATGCATGATATCTTGACAAACATAAATATCGAAGGTACGCATCCGTACTAACATAACAGGGAAGTATCCTGATGCACATGACATACATAAATGCATGAGATCCCCATGGTTTAATATCATAGCATAACATCAAAATCATTTCCTTCTTCCTTCTATCCATGACATAGTACATATATGTGTCATGTATATATAGTAATCATCATGGTTTTCATCTTATATCATCACATAATCCGTCACATGGCTTTACATGGCAAAATGTAGCATGACATACATAGTGTTTTATTTCACGGCAGAATAGATATCACACATAGATATATAACACGACATCATACGTCATTACATAGCACACATAAACATAGCATAACATTATGACGCATGCAGGGGTCACGGGACATGCGTCATCATACATCATATAATTCTTCCAACTCCAACAGTAGGGTCACTTACTTGTTTGGTTTCGGCTAGAGTTCCTAACTATTTTATATTTGCTCAAAGGCTGTCCTTTGCAGTTTAAATCAGCATATACATACCCATATTACATTCTTAGGACATGTTATTAACCTAGTTTAGCTAAACATAGTAATTACTCTTAAATATGTGGAAAACATAAGAACGATATAAAATTGTATATGGAGTGGTATAAGCTCTTTCCAAGCCACCAGAGTCAAGCCAAGGAGTGCACCAACGGACGAGTCGCGGCTGGGCACGTCCGGGGCTATGGAGCGCAAGTCATTGCTCGGGTCGAAGCACAGACTTTGGGTCGGGTTTATTAGAGACATGGGTTGCGTTCCAGCTGGGTTGATTTCCCCTTTTGGGCCGAAGGCATTAGTGGGTGGCTAGGTTTGATGAGTATGGGGTCGTCTGAATCAACTTCCAGGTCAATCCTCGACTCGTGGACTTCGTCGCCTCAACTCGATAGTCTAGAAGTGTCACGAAGCCTTCTCCCTTTCTTATCAGACACACTCGATTATGGTTACCACTTGTCTACTGTTCACTCACACAACAATACTACAAGCCCTCATCGTGTTTTCCGTCTCGATACGCTCACAAATAGGAAGGATTTTTGTCGCCTTACCATTTTCTTGTACCTTCAAATTATGTCATCCTCCCGTTCCCACTTAGCTTCCTCTATTTGTTGGTTTCTCCACAACGCTTTGACAAAAGCGATGTTCCTAATGCGTAAAGTTTTTATCTCACGAGCCAAGATCCTCACTGGCCTTTCTTCATAACCAAGTCTTCAGCCACCTCCAAGGACTCATAGTCTATCACATGCGTTGAATTGGTCAAATACTTGCGAAATAAGAACACATGAAACACGTTGTGCACTGTTGAGAGAGACAATGGTAAGGCTATTTTGTACGCTACGGGTCCGATCCGATCTAAGATCTTGAAAGGTCCGATGAAACGTGGGCTCAACTTTCCCTTACGCAAAACTTTAAAACACCCTTCATCGGAGCCACCTTCAAAAACACCATGTTGCCCACCTCAAATTCCAAGCTCCTATGACTTACATCCGTATAGCTCTTCTGTCTACTCTAAGTAGTGCACATTCTCGTCCTGATCTTTTGTATCGCTTCATTGGTAACTTGGACTAATTCAAGACCCATCAATTCTCGTTCCCTTACTTTGCCTTAACATAACGGGGACCTGCACCATTTTTTATATAAAGCCTCATATGGTGTCATGCCAATAGTTGCCTAAAAACTATTGTGGTAGGCAAATTTCATAAGGTGCAACTTCGAGTCCCAACTACCTACGATGTCTAACACACAACACCTAACATATCTTCTAGGATCTAGTTTAAATGTTTTGTTTGACCGTCTGTCTATGCAAGAAAAATTGTACTGAAATCAAGGCGAATACGTAACGCCTTTTGAAGACTGCACCAAAATGCTCACATAAAGCATGGACCTTGAATCATGTAACCTAACAATTTCCTTCATGTATAACAGTGACCAATTATCCATTGTATAGGTAGCGTTACCCGGGAGGTGCATTGACTTGATCAATCTGTCCACAATTATCCATATGACTATGTATCCCTTAAACATCCTAAGAAATCTTACTATGAAATCCATAGCTATTTTCTCTCATTTCCATTCCAGCATACTGAAGGGTTTTGTTTAGGTGCTTGACCTACCAGCATTCCATGTATTTACTTACAAACTCTCCTATATCTTTTTTCATACTACGCCACCAAAAGTGTTGTTTCAGATCTTGATACATCTTGATATCACTAGGGTGCATGGAGAACGGAGACTTATGCGCCTTGGTTAGAATCTCATTTTTTAATTCTTTCATTGCGGGCACCCATAAATGTCCTTGGCATAGTAATCCACCATTAGATGATTTGGAGAAACCATCCTGCCACTAACTCATTAAGTGTTTTATCTAACCTGGGATCTCCTACTTGAGCATCGATGATCCATTGTTAAAGTGTGGGTTGGACTGTCAGTTTGGCTAGTTGTGTTGTAATTCCTTCCACTGCCACCGTTGTCCCAACTTGCTCGAGTTATGTATGTACTCGGGGCTCTCTAGTGATTAAAGTCGACGAATAGGCTGTTTTCCTACTTAGGGCATCAACGATCACGTTGGCCTTCCCGAAGTGGTATTGGAATTTCATATCATAGTCTTTCACTAACTCTAACCACCTTCATTGTCTCATATTCAATTCCTTGTAAATGAAAAAATATTTCAAACTTTTAGGGTACAACAAAGATATTAGTTTAAAGAAATTATAGATAACAAAAATAAAAACTTGGGTATAAGTATTTATATAAAAATAGACTTATTTATGCATGAGATTTGATAAAGCTCGAGCCCAAATTATATAAAAATGAGAAAAATACAAATTGTGATACAATAATGTGGGTGAGATTGTAGTAAAGACCTAATAAATAAATTAGAAGTTGAAATTACTATCTCAGTTTTAAAATAAAATCTTAGAATTGAATTTTGTGTCCATGTTTTAAGTGTGAAATAAGTGTTAAAATAATCAATAATCCTACTACCCTACTCCAACTTCTCTCCCATCACCTTTCACATCCCTTATCCCCAAATCTCTCTTCCCTAACCAACCCTCACGTACTCAAAACTCCTTTGCAAATCTCAAAGAGTGTTCACTCACTCGGTAAGACTGTTAATAGGCACCCAAGAAATTTAAGGAATGATTCTCCAAAATTTTTATTTTTTATTTTGTTTTGTTAAGTTGCAACCACGTAAATAAATGATTATGGGATCCAAGCAACCAAATGATATTGATATGTTTTTTTTTTTTTTTTAATTTAATAGTTACTGTTGGATGAAAGTCCACGTCCACTCATTTAGAAAACAATCCTGATTAATGATCTTTAACCACAAATTTAACAACCAAATTACACACATAAACACCAAAAACTCGTTAATTTCGTATACTGTGCTTCCGGATGCAGCAACAAAAAATGCATCGTTACTTCCAACATAAATTTTCTCAAATTGTCGGCTGGCCCGGCCCGGGTTCGATACCCACCAACAGTTTTGAGATAAAAATATTTAATTATTTTAATATGTCATCGTAAATTAAATGAGTCGTTGTAGTATAGTGGTAAGTATTCCCGCCTGTCACGCGGGTGACCCGGGTTCGATCCCCGGCAACGGCGATTTTTTTATTTTTATTTCCTTAAATAAAAATAATAAATGTAATTGTAATGAACTATCAACATAGCGGAATGGTTTTTGGTCTGACACCCGAGCGACTCCGGTTCGATTCCCGGAAAACTGCTAATGTTTTGTTTTTTCTTTTCAATTTTAATGAATGAAGAAACCTTGATTCATTAATTTCGAGTAAATTTCCATTTCAATCCTCATACACATAAAAATAAAAAATCCACACATTTTTCTTTTCATTATAGATTATTTAAATAGTAATCTCCTATTAAAATATTTATTTAAAAATGTGAATAAAAAGTTTGGACCTATCATAAGAGTCTATATTTCGAGGTTAAATATGACTCTCCTATCGAAGTTAAATGCAAACACATACAATTTCGTGAATGAGACCTATTATAAAAGTTTATTTTCATACGACGGCTATCTTAAATGGGCAATTCGATGTGTATTTAATTTCCTTACACACAGTTCACACGTGCGAGTATGGACCCACTAGTCGATTCGCACCAGAAGCCTATGGTTCGTGAAGGAGGAATTCTCGGTAAATCTTCTGGGAAGACATTAGAGAATTCGTTTACTATGGGTACTGTATCCATCGTTTTCTCTTTTCAACCTATTTAGTTTCAAAAAATTAATCCAATCAAACCCAACTCTTATAATTTTGATTGGTCGGTTCGCAAGTTCAATTTACAACTTAATTTGATTTATGTTTCTTCATCATCATCTTTTTGATGAACATGGGAGACTATTCCATCCAAAAGCATAAACATGCCTTATATGCTTTGAAGCAAGTTAGTTTTCATGTCTTGAACTATATCCTCCTTCCATATGCTTAGCATTATGAGATGATATTTTTTTAGGGTTTTAAAAAGTACGTATTTATAGGTATTTTCCGTTTTTGAGTGTCTTGATACGATTTTAGAGATATTATTTTTAGGTATTTTATATCTTCTTTACCTTTCTCGTCCTCAACCTTAGTCCTTTACTCCTTTACTGGCTTGAATTAATTTTGGAAAGTTGGTCTTCTTACCTAAGACAGACATCGAAATTGAGAATCAAAAGAAAAAGAAAGAATCGAACTCATATGTTTGTTTGCTCCTAAACCTTTGACTTTATTCCCTAATTTCACGAGGTAGGCACCCAACTATTGCATTGTTGCAAACCGCTCTGTTCCCTCACTACATTTTAGGCAATCTTATAACTCTTTGAATTGCTTCAATTATATATTTATTTATTTGTTTGTTGTTAAGGATTTAAAAAATTTGCATGTTGTTTTCTTTATGTAAATAATGTAAGTTGGGAATGAAGGGTTCATTCCTCAAAACATTGAAATTGATTTTGATTTTATTAGAAATTAAACGAAATCAAATGTTAAGTAACTCGCTTTTCGAGAGACTCAAGTGACAAACTGTCATTAACTTAGGTGGAATATTTGAAAGTACACAATAATTTAAAAAAATTTAAAACTCTCGTGCAATTGAATAGTACAACGTGCATTTCAAACACGATATGACACAACTTTTATATAATAATTAAACAAAAAATACTATGTTCAATGAGACATAGCATTTGAAAAGACAAGATACCTGTAATGCCCATGATATTCTTGCCTAAATCAGAGGCATCACTACATTGTTGTACCTTTAAATAGGGAGGATTTTCGTCACCTTATCGTTTGCTTGTACCTTCAAATTATGTATTTTCAATATGTAGATGTTGCATATCGTTGCAGATCGAAGTGTAGAAGCTTTTGGATGGTTTGAGGGAAGAAGTGGCGAGGTTTTGTAGAGTACATGGGTGGATGAATCCGCGAAATCAGCATCTCGCTTGAATTCTCGAGATTTTTAGAAAAAATCGAGATATATGTATATATATATATATAACTATGCCAAGTTATCCATTGTATAGGTAGCTTTACCTGGGAGGAAGTGCACTGACTTGGTCCGTCTGTCCACAATTACCCATATGACTGTGTATCCCTTAAACATCTTGAGAATCTTACTCTGAAATCCATAGCTATATTCTCTCATTTCCCTTCCGACACATGGAGGGGTTGCAACAATCCCACCATTCTCTGTCTAGGTGTTTGACCTACTAGCATATCATGCATTTACTTACAAACTCTGCTATATCTTTCTTCATACTATACCACTAAAGTGTTGTTTTAAATCTTGATACATATTGGCATGCACCCCAAAGTGTTGTTTTAAATCTTGATACATATTGGCACCACCTGGGTGCATGGAGAAAGAGAATTATGCGCCTTGGCTAGGATCTATTTTTTCAATTCTTCCACTACCAGCACACATAAACGTCCTTGACACAGTGATCCACCATCAAATGATTTGGAGAAACCATCAACTGGTTCCCACCACTAACTCATTAAGTGTTTGACCTAACCTAGGATCTCCTACTTGAGCATCGATGATCCGTTGTCAAAGTGTGGGTTGGATTGTCAGTTTGGCTAGCTGTGCTCTAATTCCTTCCATTGCCTCCGTGTCCCAACTTGCTCGAGTTATGTCTGTACTCGGGGCTCTCTAGTGAGTAAAGCTGACGAATGGGCTATTTTCCTACTTAGGGCATCAACGACCACGTTGGCCTTCTCGGGGTGGTATTGGATGTCGATGGCATAGTCTTTCACTAACTCTTACCACCTTCATTGTCTCATATCTAGTTCCTTTTGGATGAAAAAATACTTCAAACTTTTGTGCTCAATGTAAATATGAGTTTCTCCCCATACAAGTAGTGTTGCCAAATTTTTAATCCAATGACTAACATCTCTCTCCAAGTCATGCATGAGATAGTTCTATTCATAATTCTTAAATTGTCGAGGTACGTATGCAATGACCTTCTCGTGCTACATCAACACACACTACGCCCTTCTTGGAAGCATCACTGTAAATTACATAATTTTTTGTGTCGTTAAGGGCATCATGAGCACGTGTGCAGTCACTAGCCTATTCGTCAAATCCTGAAAACTTGCCTCGTAACCCTTGGTCCATAAAAACAGCACACCCTTTCGGGTCAGTTGTGTAAGCGGTGAAACTATCTTGGAAAAGTCCTGTAGAAGCGTCAATAGTAGCCTGCCAAACCCAAGAAACTATGTACCTTAGTGACTGTGGTTGGGCCAGCCCACTTAGTGACTGCTTCCACCTTGGTAGGGTCTACTGAGACACCATTCTTTGACACAATATGTCTAAAAAACTAGACCTTCGTAACCAAAATTCACATTTAAAGAATTTAGCATACAACTTATTCTCTCTTAGAATTGTCAGGACTTTTCGAAGATGCAATTGATGTTCCTGGTCCATCTTAAAGTATACCAGAATGTCGTCTATGAAAACTATGACAAAAGTGTCCAAACATTCATTGAATACTCGATTCATTGATTCTATGAACACAACAGGGGCATTAGTAAGTCAAAATGATATAACCACGAACTCATAGCCATATCTTGTTCTGAAGGTTGTCTCCGACACATCTTCCTTTTTTTTTTTTTTTTTTTTTTTTTTTTNCTGTCGTAGGTCAACATTGTTGCTTCCCTGAGCTGATCAAATAAATCTTCTATGCGTGGAAGGGGGGACTTGTTCTTCAATGTCCTCTTGTTCAACTCCATATAATCGATGTACAAGCACACTGAACCATCATTCTTTTTAACAAACAACACTGGTGCACCCCATGAAGATACATTGGGATGGATAAAGCCTTTATCTAGTAATTCTTGTAGTTGTCCTTTAAATTCCTTTAGTTATGATGATATGATGGTACGCTGGAATGATGATACAGTATGACATGATGACATAAGATGTATAATGATGATGTGACATAATACGATAATAGTTCATATTACGATGATGTGCATGTATGAGATGTAATGTTGCATTATGATGAAAAGTTTTCTGATATACAACCCCTATGATTTAATAAATGATGAATGTATGGAAGCCTATGCATGCATGTTACCTAGAGTAACATGTGAAGAATGTGTGGGGTTGTATCACATGAATGATTTAAGATGAAAAGTATAGAGAACTCATGCATATTCTATGTTCATTTACATTGGGTTACTTCCTCTTTTATGATGATGAGTATGGATGCGTACATTACGATGATGATGATCATCATCATGCCTTGCATGATATTCGAGGGTTTGTTGTACCTTCGGACGTCCGGCTACAACCAGCTAGCTTGATTATGATGAGTCCAGGGGGTGTGCGAACCGCTTGGTAGACTCACACTCGCACGTGTGGGTCGTGTGTAGAAAAATACTACACAACAAATTTGTCTAGACTAAAGGCCACCTCTATGATGATTTTAAATGATAGGTCCATAATCATGAGTTGCATGTGTTTGCTTTCCTTGACCCAATAGTGGGGTCACTTACTAAGTATTTTTTAAAATACTCAAGTCGTGTGCTACTTTTATTTTTCAGGTAAAGGCAAGGTACCCCTGTACGACTGATAACGACATCGCAAGTAAAGACCATGACACATGCATAAGATAGTTGTATTTAAATTCTTAGACCTCAGGTTAGTATAGAGCGTTGTCATTTTTAATAAAGGAATTTATGTATGCAAGAACATGTTTAAGGGTATGAACCAAGACTTAAGTAGTAAAAAATGAAAATATCCTTAATGACCTACTTGGAATTCCCGAAGTTTCCATGTGTTAAGGATAGTTGACCGTTCACTATAAGGCAAATATCTAGATATTTGCCTTACATTACGGGTTACCATATTTGCCCTCTTATTAAAAGCAAATATATTGCATTCATTTATTATACTTTTTTTTATTACTATTTCCATATTATTTGTAATTTACCATATTTCTGTATCCTGAAAATGATTATAAATAAGAGAACTCTCACCCCCATTTAGGTGTGGTGATTCAGCAAACATTCACATGGTATCAGAGCCCTTTCGGTTTAACAACCTGATCCTTTCTTCTCTATGGCTTCCGAATCTTCTTATCATCTTCTTCCTTTCAATACTCTAATCCATATGATCACCATCAAACTTTCTTCCTCCAATTATCTTCTTTGGAAAAGCCAACTTCTCCCTCTCCTTGAGAGTCAAGACATGCTGGGCTATGTCGATGGAACTATGGTTCCACCACCTCGCTTTGAACCAGAAACCTCTTCAACACTCAACCCCAAATATTTGGCATGGAGAGCAGCCGATCAACGACTTCTCTGTCTCCTGCTCTCCTCTCTCACTGAGGAAGCCATGGCTGTTGTCGTTGGTCTCTCTACTGCACGTGATGTTTGGCTTGCGTTGGAAA
>NC_036639.1:7986731-7991635 GCF_002806865.2 Cucurbita pepo subsp. pepo | reverse complement strand
CACACAATATGTACCCTCTCATCTTCAAGTTGCTGACATCTTCACAAAGAGTATTTCTCGACCTCTCTTTGAATTTTTCAGATCCAAGCTTTACGTTCGTTCAAATCCGACGCTCAGCTTGCGGGGGGGTGTTAAGGATAGTTGACCGTTCACTATAAGGCAAATATCTAGATATTTGCCTTACATTACGGGTTACCATATTTGCCCTCTTATTAAAGGCAAATATATTGCATTCATTTATTATACTTTCTTTTATTACTATTTCCATATTATTTGTAATTTACCATATTTCTGTATCCTGAAAATGATTATAAATAAGAGAACTCTCACCCCCATTTAGGTGTGGTGATTCAGCAAACATTCACACCATGAATCTTAAGAGTTTTATTATGACATATATGACGTTATGGTTGACTTATTCTTATGAGGATAATATGAATGCTTACTTTAGAACCATGAACTTTACACATACAATGAAGTTAGGGTGGTGTTATAATATGTATTAAATTTTAGACATAAAATTCTTTCCCCATGTCAAGGAGTTGAATTGAGCAACCAAACACCCAAAATGGAATGGATAACGAAGGGATAAAATTGCAAAGACAAACTAGGTTTATGTTGGATAAGAAGAAAAAGAAAAAAAAAAGTCAATTTTGAAGAAGAATTAATACAAAAATATAATNTGCACCCTTGAAGTCGAGGATTTACAAGCTATTTTCACTTGTTATTTTGACTCAATTTCCGACCTACTTGAGAAATTTGGGAGGATTCAGACTTTGAGAGGAGAGAAACTAAGCACCTAAATTTTCCAAATATGGTAAGTAGTACCTACTTCAAACTAAGCTATCCTTGTATATGTATGGAAGCATGTTATAAGATGTTATAAAAGTTTGGGACTAAAATGAGCTATGTTAATTGATGTAAAAGTATGTTAGACTAGAAGAATGCTCGATTTTTATGAAAATGACCAAATGAACTCAAAATTTAATGAAACTTAGAACATGACTATGTATCCATGTCTAGATTACAATACTATCTCCTCTTATTATATGTTCGTGCATGAGATAGCTATGATGTTATACGAGAACAATTAAGAATTTACCAACTAATCTCTAATCGTGAACTAGGCTCAGATGTCGAGAGTCAGGATAACATTTTAGGACTGATTATGATTTATTTGTACTATGTGGAGACTATTAGGAGTTTTCCAGTTAATTTTCTTTTAGTGAACCTACCTGGTCGGTAAGAGTCACAAGCTTCTTATGATGATTACATTTATAAGTTGGTAGAACTACAGTTGGGCCCTAAAAATGCATGAACCCTATGAAAACTTTATGAAAACTTTATTAGTACCTTGTAGATGCGGCTAGGGAGTCTCCCACCAGTCCCTAATCATGATCTGGTTGGATGAGAGTAAGAGACCACATATGTAGATAAGCGTTGGCTAGATTGAGGGTCACAACCTCTTTTATGATGATTACATTATGGGGCCTACTAGTAGAGAATTTGAGAACAGTGTCCAAGATGGTATGATGAGAACTATGGGTTGGAAAACAACACTAGAGTGTCACCTTGAGGGCCTACTATACATATATCTACGACGATGACGATGATGATGAAATAAACTAATAGAATAATCTAACCAAGATACTTTAAAACCTTAAGAATGAACCATGTGAGAAAGATGAGCTCAAAAGATCTAAACCCTAGGAACTGACGACTCAAATTGGGCCAAGGAGAAAAGAACTTGATAGTTTCTGCCCTTTTTCCCTAAATATTTAGGAAAACTTATAACTTAGGAACAAACTTCTAAATATGAATGTTGCGCGGAATGAATGAACGGAAGAATTAATGAAAATAAAACTTAAGAACGAACTAAGAAAACTAAAAATGAAGCTACTTACTGAGTATTTTTCTACGCAATCAAGTTACTCTAATTTTTCAGATGAAAGCTAGATAGAGCGGTTGAGACGAGGGGTGTGCACGAGCTACAAGGCTTTTGGGGATTGAGATAGATTGGTGGCTTGATTTCTCAGATGTTATGTTTTGCTTTGTTTCGTATTTATGTACTTTGTCATCCTTATTTTGTAAATTGTGTCACTAAATACGAAACAAAGCATACATGTTTTTAAAAATTTTAAAGTGACGTAAAATTTTAAGGATTTGACTACCGTTTCAAGTTATATCAAATGTATACATGTTTTTAAATTTTTTTAAATTATTGTATATATTTCAAATTTTACGTCACTTAATGAAGGTTTGTTGTTCCAGTCTCTCAAAAAGTAGGTGGTTACATGTTTACGGCTTGTGATTATATTGTATAGAATGACCATGTGTAAAAGATGTTAAAATAAAAAATTTTAAAAAAAATTAAAAAAAAAAAAAAAAAAAAGAAAACNGCATGTCAACCATTAGTTTCTCCACCTTCTCTTTAACGAATTTGAAACTAGCCATTTTCATTGGCTTTATTATTTTGACTTAATTTAGGGCATATTGAGGAATTTTGGAGAAACATGGAATATCCTCGAAGACACGAAACAAGCTTGAGAAGTCTACAATAAGTAAGTAACCGTCTGAAAACAAGTTTCTAAGAAATGCTTGTGAGAGTCGATTTGGATTGAGGGCAATGATTTAATATTATTTTTAGGAGCTTAGTTAATCTGGTTTAATGAGAATTATATTTAGATGACGTGAATAGTTTACCACTTAATTATATTTACCGTCATATAGTTTCTACATGCATGATCTTGTGATCTCTGATAGATAGTTGGACTTATATGCTTCCTAGTATGTTGAGTTGGATTATTATCACTTAATTAGCATGATAAGCATGTTGTATGTCTTTATTCATTGTTATGCATTGATTTAGGGTTTGGATGGTCCATTATTGCCTAGTTATGAGCTGGATCAATTGTTGTGTTATAGAGTGCTAATTATGCTTTCCATAGACTGAGTTACTATTTTACATATTTTGGTCCTAGCACCTAGTCATGAGTTCCATACCCTCCTTGAGTTGACCAGGTATCTTGTAGGGATGGATAGGGTGCAACCCCTGTTCATGAACTAACCAACAAAGGTTAGAGTCTACTTGTTACACGTGGCTTAGTTGTCACCGAAAGAAGATATTAGTAGCCATAAAAAGTATACTATTGCAGTTCATATTGGTGGTGTCTAGTGGAGAGTCGTGGCCTTTTTACTAATCCAACCTGAGTGACATAGTAATAGGTAGTTTACTATTCTAGCTTGAAAAGGCAAAGTAACAAGTATTTATTGTTCCTAAGACAGGTAGTTTTACTGTTCTAACCCGATGAGGGTACATGAGCAGGTAGTTTACTGTCCTATCCCAAAAGGGCATAGTGACAAGTAGTTTTACTGTTCTAATAGGGCATAGTGACATATAGTTTTACTAGTCTAACTCCATGGGGAACATGATCAAGTAGTTACTGTTCGAGCCTAGAATGGGCTAATGATAAGTAGTATACTTATTTTAGGAACAAGTAGATGTTGCTCCACACCATAGGGAAAATCTACCGATTTGAATTCAATAGGTAGATAAGTATGGAGTACGGTCACCGTTTATAGCGAAAAGGGCTCCTCCATACCGACAAGTATTATCTTAGGGTTTTTTCATGGCCCACAATGACTCGAGGTGCTCCTTGTCACAATCGCACTTTTAATGGCAGCGGACTTGCGATTGTACGGCACTCACTTTCCAACGACAAGTGAGCTAAGCCAATTCGTTCTTGCATCACCTACGGCCAAGCGACGTATGTTCGAGCCTTTAGCCTCGGTTTTAAGAGAAGGTTTTAGAAAACGAGGGCAGAGAGAGATTTTCGAAAGAGCGATTTTTTAAAGAGACGTTATATAAGCAAGCAAGAGAGAAATAACAACGGCTTACAGTATATAACCTTGGGTAGGGAGAAGTTGACAACTAGTCGTATCCCCCTATAGTACATTTTGAGGCATTTCATGTCTGACAGGCCTAGACATGATATTTCTGAAACGTCATACTTCCTAGAAATACAAAAGTAAAACACTAGAATATGAAAAAACATAAAGGGTTGGGCTTGTCAAGGGCATGCGGCCATGGGCAACACGCCTTGGACGAGCATGACCGTGACATCCTCCCCCACCTAATTGGTTGACGTCCCTGTCAACCGACTACTTTCGAACCTGGCGATGTGGGTGGCAGCGGAGTCCAGATCTTCGGCGCGTTCCTAGCTGGTTTCCTCCGTAGGGAGATTCTTCCATTTGACAAGGAATTCACGAATCGTCCGTACGGGTCTTCTTATCTTCCTAACCCTGTCGACTAGGATCTCCTCTATTTCTTTGTTGTCTCTTTATTTCAGATCGATACTCGGTCTTGTGATTACATTTCGCTGCTCGTCGTTCGGGTCAGAGTGATAAGGCTTCAAGTTGCTCACATGAATTACTTGGTGGATTTTCATCCATGTGGGTAACGCAACTCTGTATGAGGTAGCCCCGATCTTTTTAAAGACTTCAATCGGGCCTTCATAATTTTGAACTAGTCGCTGGTCCTTTCGGCTGCGAAATCTGATCTGTTCTTGTCTCAACTTGATGAGGACTTGATCTCCTGCTCGGAATTGAAGGGGCGACGCTTCTTGTCCGCCCACTTCTTCATATACTTGGAAGCATTCTCTAAATATGCCCGGGCTATATCTGTTGTCTGCTTCCATTCTCTTGTGAAGTTTTGAGCTTGAGGGTTTTTTCCTACATAAGGATGATCAATAATATGTGGTAAGGCCGATTGTCGTCCACTTACAATTTCGAAGGGACTCTTCCCTGTAGACGAGCTCGTTTGACAATTGAAACAAAATTGGGCAATATCTAGCAGTTGTATCCAGTCCAGGACATGTTCTCTAACTGAGGTCCCTTCTTTCATA
>NC_036639.1:7962792-7985731 GCF_002806865.2 Cucurbita pepo subsp. pepo | reverse complement strand
CAGCCAGGTCTTACTTTATTTATCTATTTTTTATATTTTACATATATANGGGGCGTTACATTATCAAGAACATAAGTCTGTCGTCCAGGCAATGTTCCCAAAAGATCGGCAGGAATTCCCCATTCTTTCCTCACTTTGTTACCCTCATCACTTAGCAATGTAAATGGAAGTCTGTATTTCTTTGCAAAAACCTACATTTTCAATCATGTCACTCAGCAAAGTAAATGGAAGTCTGTAATTCTGTGCAAAAGCCTACCTTTTCAACGATGTGAGAACCTCATATTGATTGGGGCGGAGAACAAAACATTCTTTATAAGGTATGAAAACCTTTCCCTAACCATGTTAAAGCGTAAAGGGGGAGTCCAAAAAAATTCAAAGAGTGACAATATCTGCTTCGACTGTTCAAATTTAAAAAAGAGATGGTGTAATTACATTACGAGAAGATGCGTCATTGCCGCTAATACCTTCAACCTCAAGATAGGATATGATTGAATTGTAACCTATTTTTAGTTGGTTGGACTCATATTGATCCAACAAAAAAAAAATGTTTTTCTATCTAAACCCTTAATAATTTTTTTAAAAAAAACATTTGAAAATAGTTTCAATTTCATTTCAAACCATTTTCAATGGCTTTTTTTATTAAAATTAAAAGTATTTTTATTTCACATTTGATTTATTATATATTTTGTTATTTTGTTATTAAATAAAAATAATAATAAAGTAGTTGGGTAGTAAATGTGTCATTAAAAATGAAATCAAAATTTGAAGTAAACATGGAATTAGTCTCCATGATATAAATGCATTTTCAAAATAGGAGAAATACTTTACCTTAAACATAATTTACTCATTTTATATTTAATATAATTAATATATTAATTATTAATTTGAACGTTCAACATTTATATATTTTTTTATTTTAAATTTAGATATATTAAACAATAATTTGAAGTCACTTCACTATTAACGTTGAGTTACAATTGTATGTTCTATAGGACTAGTTACGTCTATGGATGTAACTATTACATGCAACTTCATCGTATATAAATTATTTGTAATTTCATTTGAGTCAAAAGTTTTTGTTATGCCTATAATTATATCTTGTTTTTTAAGTAAAGTTAATACTTTAATGAATAATTAGTTTATAATCTAACCATGCTAAATCTCTCTCCGGCTAGTGAAAGGGTGAGACCCCATTGTTTAAGTCTTGAAGTTAACAAGAAACCACTCATTTACTTTTTTTTTTCTTTATGAGGAGATAGAAAGTATTTCTCTTGTGAATTTACGGTCCCAGCTCCCTATTTTGTCAAGTCCACAAAATGAACTCAAGATTTATCGTTTGTTTGAGATATTGGAGCCGATCGACGTTGCAGCCAACAAATTGGCATGAACCACCCAACCTTGCTACCGTGGGTAAACGTACTTCATTTTCGATGTTGACCAAGTACACCCTGGACCCCTCACATGTCATAGAGCATGAGACTTCCCCGTGAGAAACTTAATCTATGAAGAGAAACTCATAAAAATATTCCAAATAGATGTTAAGGAACCAAAGCGACTAAAAAAACAAAAGGAAAGAGATGAGAGAGTTGTACCTCAAACTTTTTCAAGACTAGTTAAGTTGGCGGAACAAAAGTTTCCGAGTTGGCTATAGAATTCTTAACACCCGAGATGAATTTTTTAAATAAATGGCAAAAATATAATTTTGTAATTTTAATGAAGTTGTTTTGTTCTTAATTAATTATAGTACAAGAATTTCCACCCGTTATAAAAAGGAAACTTCTCCAAAATAAGAAAAAAAAATTTATAAAATAAAACAAAATAAAATATTCTAGAAAAGAGTTTGGATAAAATGGCTCGATTGCCTACGACTACACTTTTAGAGAAGGGCTCCAAGTTTGAAAGTGCTTGGAACACCGTGCCCAATCGAGTTCTCAAAGGTAAGTTTTGAACAAAAGTTTAGATTTTCCATTCGAGCCTTAAACCTTAATTCATTTAACTAAGACTTATTCCATCGCGCTTTTGAAAGTGTAAGTAGCATTTTTGGTAAAAGGCTCGAAAGTTTATAAGAACATTCAACCCGACAACCCGGACCAACCCAACTTGAACTATAAGGGTTGAGTTGGGTCGGATTAGCTTCTGGTTCATGGGACAAAACCTTCCGATTGACTTGAGCCAAATAAAAATATATAAAATATACAAAGAGATTTACATTAATGATGGTTTGCGAGGGTGTGGTATGTGTCCTAACTTATTACTCTCACACTAACTTGATTTCGATGCCAATTAAATATATTAAATTAACATATAACTATTTTAACGTGCGCACCGAGTGTTTGTTTTTTTTTTTTAACAATCCAAACCCAACCTGAAGATCATGTACACACCTACTTTTGGTGGAGAAAACTTTAGGGTGAGGGAAGGAACAAGTTTGTTGAATAATGAGTGAAACCAAGTATTTTCCAACATTGAACCTGGGGCAATTGGATGAAAGCCAAATATCCTAATCAGACCGCAATTGATATTTCTTTATCATCAACCCTCTAAATTTTTCGATCGTTATACAAATGTCCAAAATACAAAAATCTTACAAAATGGCACCCAGATAAAGTCCTTACAAACACCGATAGTAAGTTTTTCATGACCATGAATTGAACTCAAGTTTGTTGTGTGGAAGCCTTATACTAACCACTGAACAACTCAACGTCTCTAAACTTCTCGATGGTTATACAAATATTCAAAATAAGATTAAAAAAATCTTACAAACCGGCACCAAGTTATTGTTGTTTCTTTGTCCATGGTTATACAAATATCCAAAATACAAACGATATGTATTAAGAATAAAATCTAAATATCCTAACCAAGTTTTCCATTGCCGAGAACTCGGGTCTCCTGGGCAAAAGCCACCTAACCGCTGGACAACAATATAACATCCGAAATACAAACGATATGTATTAAGGATAAAATCTAAATATCCTAACCAAGTTTTCCATTGTCGAGAACTCAGGTCTCCTAGGCGAAAGCCACTTAACCGCTGGACAACAATGAATATTTCTTTGTCCTCAATGCTCTATACAAACGAGATGGATTAAGGATGCAAGTTTTCACAATTGGCGAGAATTGAACCCAAATCTCTTAGGATGAAAGCCAAATATCCTAACCGCTGGACGACAATGAATATTTCTTTATGCTCAACGCCTCTAAACTTCTCCAAAGTTATACCAATATCCAAAATACCTATAACTTGTAAAAAAGCAAAAAAGCAAAAAGCAAAAAAAAAAAAAAAATAATAATAATAATAATAATAATAATAATAGTGAATGGAGAGACAAAACACTATTTTTTTTTTTTTTTGAAAAAAAAACACTCTTCTATTACTCCGTTTTATGTCATTTTCTCTATTTTTTTTTTTTTTTTTATAAGAATTCACATGTTCTTCTCAAGCTAAAATAATAAAAAAAAACTTATTATAGCTATAAAAACTTCATTTTCTCATGTGACAACTAAAAAACTAATTATAGCCATAAAAATCTAGTTGTGTCATATACAACTCTTGCCTTTCATCTACAAGACTGTTGGATTCACATTTCCACTCACTTCTAAATTTAAAACCCAAAATAACATTGAAGGTTTATTCAACAAAACTCCCCCCATAAACTTAAATGTTTCTGTCATCAGTCATGCTAATCATCTTCTTGTATTTGTCGAAAAGTACTTTTGGTAGCGTTTTTGTAAAAATATCCGCAACTTGATCTTAACTTACCATATGCAGCAATTTCACACTTCCTTCTTCACATGATCTCGGATAAAGTGAAAACGAACATCAATGTGTTTGCTTCTTTTATGGTTCACTGGGTTCTTTGCCAACTCAGTTGTTGATCTGTTGTCAACTTGAATCACAATTGCACCTAGTTTCTTTATCTCATCTTGCTCAACAAAGTTCTAAGTCATATCATGTGACATACACACCAAGATGTTTCCACATATTCAACTTCACACGTCAAGAGCTTCACGATCGGTTGTTTCTTTGAAAGTCAAGTAAATGTGTGTTGCCCATAAAGAATCCATAACCCGATGTACTTTTCCAATTGTCTATCTTACTTACAGGAGAGCCCAAGAGTGAAAGAATAGCCTTTGTTGAATAACAAACCATACATAACAAGAATTAAGTAAGGATCAAGATCTGAGCTAAGATTCCTAGTTTACAGACAGTTAAAAAAAGAAGGGACAAGTTCAGTAGTTAAGTCGAATTAATCTTTTGTCTTTGAGTCTTGGCTGCTAATTCATTGATTCTTGAACTGTAAAGGCTATTAGTGGGATAGGTTACGGAGTTCAATCTCTTTCCTTCCAATGGAATTACCTCAAAAATAGACTAAAATCCCAGGAAAACATCCATTTAATAAGAAATGGTCCGACTCCTGAACCTGATTGAGAACTCGGTAAATAGGCTTTATTTGATTACCTCTTTATTCATCAAGTAAAGACGAAAGGAAAGATGAAGCCCACAGCATAGTGTGAAGGATTCTTTCATCGAGCACCATTTTCTTTGATCTCTCAATCTGACTCTATTTATTGGATTAAGTCATAACCTCCGCCTGAGACTAGTATACTACTATGGAGAGACTAAGCTCTATTTCAGAGATTGGACTCTCTTCCCCTACTATTGAGTAAGGACCCTACTATTAAGAAAGAGTTCCCGAGCCTGGTTCCCTGGATCCACGTGTTCCTAGTCAAATGGATTAATAAGGGGGCAGGCAGCACCACTATAAAGAAAGAAGCCCGGCCACACACACCTCTCCTCTTTTTAACCGACTAAAGCCAGATCCATTACATGTCTCCGCACAAATCGCTGTTAGAATAACCAACCAACTTGTAATCTTCTACTTTCGAGTAGAACAACCCAAGTGACACCGTTCCTTGGATGTACCATATGACTCGCTTCAACACCCTCCAATGTGAATAAATCGGCTCCTCCATGAACCAACTTATAATGTAGACACTTAATGAAAGATTTGGCATTGTGCATGTAAGATAGCGAAGGCTTCTTACCAAACTTTGGTACCTATTTGCATCTACTCGTTCTCCTTCATCGTACTTCGAGAGTTTTGCACCTGGTTCCATTAGTATTGATACCGAGTTGCAATTTGTCATCTTGTACTTCTTCAAAATCTCTTTTGCATATGTCTACTGTGATATAAAAATACCCGTCTCTCCTTGTTTAACCTCCAAACCAAGGAAAAACTTCAACAAGCTCAAATCTGTCATCTCAAATTCTCGTGTCATTGTGCCCTTAAACTCTTCTATCATCTCATCATTGTTACCCAAAAAAATGAGGTCACCGACATAAAGAGCAACAAATATCACATTACCTCCACTCTTCTTTATGTAAAGTGCATGCACGTAGGGACATTGCTTGTACCCGTTCTCCTTGAAATATGTATTGATACGAGTATTTCACGCTCGCGGTGCCTACTTCAACCCGTAAAGTGCATTCTTCAATTTTAGTACCTTCTTCTCTTCTCCAATTTTCATGTACCCGAGTGGTTGTTCGATGTAGACTTATTCTTCAAGCACACCATTCAAGCATGCCGACTTGACATCCATTTGAAAAATTGGCCATTTGAATTGAGCCGCTTGGGAAATGAGCAATCGGATTGTCTCCATTCTTGCAACGGGAGCAAAACTTCTTCATAGTCGATTTGCGCCTTTTGCTTGTATCCCTTCGCAACAAGTCGCACCTTGTACCGCTCTATTTTGCCTTGAGCATTCATCTTTTTCTTGACACCAATGGGCTAACTTTCTTCCAGTAAATCTGTTAACTCCCATGTATTGTTGCGAACAATCGTTTTAATCTCCACATCCATGGCAGTTTGCCACTTCTGGTCTCGCACCGCCTCTTCAAAGATGTTATTTTCAGCATCTGCAATAAGACATACAAGGTGTACCTCATTTGTTGAATCATACAAATCTTGCAAATTTCGCATTTTGAGTTGTTGTGGTTCCTCTTCATCATCGAAAATTCCTAAGTTTGTTGGTATACTTGTTGGTGCAACGACTGATGATTCTCCAACTTTGATATTAACTTCTGTCGGATTGTTTCAGTCTCATTCGCTTACTTCATTTACTCGCACATCACGACTCACCATCACCTTCTTGTTTATTGGGTCAAGTAGCTTGTATCCTTTTGTCTTCTCATCATACCCAATAAAAATAGACCTTTTGTTTTTGTTTTTGAGCTCCGTTCTTCGTTGATCTGGTATGTGAGCATTAGTCATACTACCGAACACTTTGAGATGAGAAATTGTAGGCTTTTGTCCGCTCCATGCCTCTTGTGGTGTTTGATCATCTAACTTCGCATTTGGACATCGATTTTGCACATAGATGGCGCATTGCAGGGCTTCTACCCAAAATTCCTTTGGCAACCTTTTGCTCTTGAGCAGTGACCGAACCATATCAAGAATGATCCGATTTTTTCTCTCACCACACCATTTTGTTGAAGAGTGTACGGTGCGATTAGAAAATGCCTTATGCCTTGCTCCTTGCAATACTCCATGAAAGTAGTCGAAGTATACTCGCCACCTCTATCGAATTGTACAGCTTTGATGTGTCTACCAGTTGCCTTCTCCACCATCACTTTGAACTTTTTGAACACCTCGAATCCCTCAAATTTTTCTTTCAGAAAATAAACCCAAGGTTTTCGTAAGTAATCATCGATAAAGGAATGAAATACCTTTTACCGTTGAAAGACTCGGGGGTAATTGGTCCACGTATGTCTGTATAAATCAACTCGAGAGGTTGTTTAGCCCAAAATTCAGCATTCTTTTGAAATGAGGTTCTCACATGCTTGCTGAGCACACATTCTTCACAAAATTTTCCATCGTAGTCCATGTTGGGTAGCCCGTGCACCATATTCTTCTTTGCTAACTCTTTTAGGCCGCCATGATGTAGGTGACCAAAGTGGAGATGCCACAGCGATGCCTTGTTTCTACATCGACTCGCAAACATTTTTCTTGTATGCTTCTTAAATTCAGTTTGTACATCCGATTTCTTTCTCTCAACTCAAGCAACCAAACGCCTTTGCTTTTCCTTCAAGTGTAGCAGCCAGTCTTTTAAGAATATTGAGTAACCTTTCTCTGTGAGTTGCCCCATACTCAATATGTTGGTCTTGAGATCTGGTATGTAATAAACATCTTGGATTGACCCTATTAAGCTATCCTTTTGCAAGTAATGAACCATACCTCGGCCTTTGACCTCCACCTTTAAAGCATCTCCAAATGACACATGAGCATTTTCAAACTTTTGCATCTCTTTGTCTAGGTACTCGTGACCACACATATAGTTGCTTGCCCTGAGTCGAGGTACCACAGAGTGTCATTGTTGATGTTGTCTTCATTTTGAGACATCAAGAGAAGACTTTCATTTGTTACGTCTTCCAATGCTAGGTTGGTTGTTTCTTCCACCTTTTTATCGGCTCGACAATCTTTTGCAAAATGCCCCACTTTACCACAATTATAACATTTGTCGGAGTTACAATCATTCACGTAGTGACCAAAATTGTGACATTTGGAGCACTTAATGTTGGAATAATTTGATTGGCCGCCTCTTCCTCGACCACGTCCTCTTCCACGCCAATTTTCTTGGCTCAACTGTCTCTTCTCCTTATAGTATCCTTCATGACTGCTACCTTGACCACCATGACCATTTCCACGACTTCCACGACCACGACCTCTACCTTGAAAATTTTGAGAATAGAGTACCTTTTCATCTTTGAATGATGCCTTGGTTTGAAGTGCCTGATCGAGTGTTTCCTCCATCTTCTTCTTACGTTGCTCGTATGCCTTGAGAGAACCGGCGAGCTCGTTGAATGTGAACGTCGCTAGGTCCTTTGACTCTTCTATTGCGCATACAGCGTTCTCAAAATTCTTGGTTAATGATCTCAAAATATTCTCCACAACGCGCGTCTCGATTAACATTTCTCTGTTTCAGTTGAGTTGGTTTACTAAAGTCTGTACACGCATGATGTAGTCAGATATACTTTCCAACTCCTTTATCTTCATGCTCTCCAACTCACAACAAAGAGTTTGGAGACGCACTTACTTGACTCGGTCGGCTCCTTTGAACACTTTTCCTAAAATGTCTCATGCTTCTTTTGAAGTAGTTGCACTGGCAATCTTCTTAAAGCTCGACTCGTCAACGGCTCGGAACACAACATGTATAGTGTCGCCTTATCCTTTGATCGCACCTCTTTCAACGTCTTGTTTTGTGCCACCGTATAACCCATGATATCTTTTGGTTCTTCAAAACCTTCTTAGACCACCTCCCATGCATCTTGAGAACCGAGAAGAGCTTTCATTTCAATGCTCCAATTCTCGTAGTTTGTCTTTGTTAGTCGCGATAGCGGCATTTGACCCATCACATTCGCCATTGGCTCTGATACCACTTTCCTATTACTTCTCTGTAATTATAGTCATAAAAACATCATTATCTCCTATAACAACTCTTGGCCTTTTCATAAAGAGCAACAAATATCACATTACCTCCACTCTTCTTTATGTAAAGTGCATGCACGTAGGGACATTGCTTGTACCCGTTCTCCTTGAAATATGTATTGATACGAGTATTTCACGCTCGCGGTGCCTACTTCAACCCGTAAAGTGCATTCTTCAATTTTAGTACCTTCTTCTCTTCTCCAATTTTCATGTACCCGAGTGGTTGTTCGATGTAGACTTATTCTTCAAGCACACCATTCAAGCATGCCGACTTGACATCCATTTGAAAAATTGGCCATTTGAATTGAGCCGCTTGGGAAATGAGCAATCGGATTGTCTCCATTCTTGCAACGGGAGCAAAACTTCTTCATAGTCGATTTGCGCCTTTTGCTTGTATCCCTTCGCAACAAGTCGCACCTTGTACCGCTCTATTTTGCCTTGAGCATTCATCTTTTTCTTGACACCAATGGGCTAACTTTCTTCCAGTAAATCTGTTAACTCCCATGTATTGTTGCGAACAATCGTTTTAATCTCCACATCCATGGCAGTTTGCCACTTCTGGTCTCGCACCGCCTCTTCAAAGATGTTATTTTCAGCATCTGCAATAAGACATACAAGGTGTACCTCATTTGTTGAATCATACAAATCTTGCAAATTTCGCATTTTGAGTTGTTGTGGTTCCTCTTCATCATCGAAAATTCCTAAGTTTGTTGGTATACTTGTTGGTGCAACGACTGATGATTCTCCAACTTTGATATTAACTTCTGTCGGATTGTTTCAGTCTCATTCGCTTACTTCATTTACTCGCACATCACGACTCACCATCACCTTCTTGTTTATTGGGTCAAGTAGCTTGTATCCTTTTGTCTTCTCATCATACCCAATAAAAATAGACCTTTTGTTTTTGTTTTTGAGCTCCGTTCTTCGTTGATCTGGTATGTGAGCATTAGTCATACTACCGAACACTTTGAGATGAGAAATTGTAGGCTTTTGTCCGCTCCATGCCTCTTGTGGTGTTTGATCATCTAACTTCGCATTTGGACATCGATTTTGCACATAGATGGCGCATTGCAGGGCTTCTACCCAAAATTCCTTTGGCAACCTTTTGCTCTTGAGCAGTGACCGAACCATATCAAGAATGATCCGATTTTTTCTCTCACCACACCATTTTGTTGAAGAGTGTACGGTGCGATTAGAAAATGCCTTATGCCTTGCTCCTTGCAATACTCCATGAAAGTAGTCGAAGTATACTCGCCACCTCTATCGAATTGTACAGCTTTGATGTGTCTACCAGTTGCCTTCTCCACCATCACTTTGAACTTTTTGAACACCTCGAATCCCTCAAATTTTTCTTTCAGAAAATAAACCCAAGGTTTTCGTAAGTAATCATCGATAAAGGAATGAAATACCTTTTACCGTTGAAAGACTCGGGGGTAATTGGTCCACGTATGTCTGTATAAATCAACTCGAGAGGTTGTTTAGCCCAAAATTCAGCATTCTTTTGAAATGAGGTTCTCACATGCTTGCTGAGCACACATTCTTCACAAAATTTTCCATCGTAGTCCATGTTGGGTAGCCCGTGCACCATATTCTTCTTTGCTAACTCTTTTAGGCCGCCATGATGTAGGTGACCAAAGTGGAGATGCCACAGCGATGCCTTGTTTCTACATCGACTCGCAAACATTTTTCTTGTATGCTTCTTAAATTCAGTTTGTACATCCGATTTCTTTCTCTCAACTCAAGCAACCAAACGCCTTTGCTTTTCCTTCAAGTGTAGCAGCCAGTCTTTTAAGAATATTGAGTAACCTTTCTCTGTGAGTTGCCCCATACTCAATATGTTGGTCTTGAGATCTGGTATGTAATAAACATCTTGGATTGACCCTATTAAGCTATCCTTTTGCAAGTAATGAACCATACCTCGGCCTTTGACCTCCACCTTTAAAGCATCTCCAAATGACACATGAGCATTTTCAAACTTTTGCATCTCTTTGTCTAGGTACTCGTGACCACACATATAGTTGCTTGCCCTGAGTCGAGGTACCACAGAGTGTCATTGTTGATGTTGTCTTCATTTTGAGACATCAAGAGAAGACTTTCATTTGTTACGTCTTCCAATGCTAGGTTGGTTGTTTCTTCCACCTTTTTATCGGCTCGACAATCTTTTGCAAAATGCCCCACTTTACCACAATTATAACATTTGTCGGAGTTACAATCATTCACGTAGTGACCAAAATTGTGACATTTGGAGCACTTAATGTTGGAATAATTTGATTGGCCGCCTCTTCCTCGACCACGTCCTCTTCCACGCCAATTTTCTTGGCTCAACTGTCTCTTCTCCTTATAGTATCCTTCATGACTGCTACCTTGACCACCATGACCATTTCCACGACTTCCACGACCACGACCTCTACCTTGAAAATTTTGAGAATAGAGTACCTTTTCATCTTTGAATGATGCCTTGGTTTGAAGTGCCTGATCGAGTGTTTCCTCCATCTTCTTCTTACGTTGCTCGTATGCCTTGAGAGAACCGGCGAGCTCGTTGAATGTGAACGTCGCTAGGTCCTTTGACTCTTCTATTGCGCATACAGCGTTCTCAAAATTCTTGGTTAATGATCTCAAAATATTCTCCACAACGCGCGTCTCGATTAACATTTCTCTGTTTCAGTTGAGTTGGTTTACTAAAGTCTGTACACGCATGATGTAGTCAGATATACTTTCCAACTCCTTTATCTTCATGCTCTCCAACTCACAACAAAGAGTTTGGAGACGCACTTACTTGACTCGGTCGGCTCCTTTGAACACTTTTCCTAAAATGTCTCATGCTTCTTTTGAAGTAGTTGCACTGGCAATCTTCTTAAAGCTCGACTCGTCAACGGCTCGGAACACAACATGTATAGTGTCGCCTTATCCTTTGATCGCACCTCTTTCAACGTCTTGTTTTGTGCCACCGTATAACCCATGATATCTTTTGGTTCTTCAAAACCTTCTTAGACCACCTCCCATGCATCTTGAGAACCGAGAAGAGCTTTCATTTCAATGCTCCAATTCTCGTAGTTTGTCTTTGTTAGTCGCGATAGCGGCATTTGACCCGTCACATTCGCCATTGGCTCTGATACCACTTTCCTATTACTTCTCTGTAATTATAGCCATAAAAACATCATTATCTCCTATAACAACTCTTGGCCTTTCACTTTTCCACTAGCTTCTAAATTTATACATCGATCCAACCGAGTCTACTGGGTGAAAGCCAGATATCCTAATCGTTGGATGATAATGGATATTTCTTTCTCATTAACGCCTCTAAACTTCTCGATGGTTATACAAATATCCAAAATATAAACGAGATGGATTAAGGATAAAGTCCAAATATTGATACTCAGTTTTTCATGGCCATGAATTGGCTTCAAGTCTTTTGGGTAAAAGCCAAATATCGAGATGGATTAAGGATAAAATAAAAAAATTTTACAAAATGGCAGTCTCCTAGGTGAAAGCCAGATATCCTAACCAAACAATGGATATTTCTGTCATTAACGCCTCTAAACTTCTCGATGGTTATATAGATATCCAAGAAAAAAAAACCATATGGATTAAGGATAAAATGTAAATAACCTAACCAAGTTTTCCGTCTCCTAGGTGAAAGCCAGATATCCTAACCAAACAATGGATATTTCTATCATTAACGCCTCTAAACTTCTTGATGGTTATATAGATATAAAAAAAAAAAACCATATGGATTAAGGATAAAATGTAAATAACCTAACCAAGTTTTCCATGGTTGGGGGGAATTGAACCTAGGCCTTCCAAGTGAATCGATATTTTTTTTACATCAACGCCTCTTAACTTCTCTATGGATTAAGTTTAAAATCCTACAAAATGGTTTCTTGCTTCTTATACAAATATATAAAATACAAATGAGATGAGATGATTAAGGATAAAGTCCAAATATTGATACTAAGTTTTCCACAGTCATGAATTAAACTAGGTCTCTTGGGTGAAAGCCAAATATCCTAACCACCGAACAAGAATGGATGTTTCATTGTCCTCAAAGCCTCAACAAGAATTGATGTTTCATTGTCCTCAAAGCCTAGTTTAGGTCTCCTCGGTGAAAGCCAGATATCCTAAGTGCTAGAAGACAATGAACATTTTTTTGTCCTCAATGCCTCTAAACTTATCGATGGTTATACCAATATCCAAGATACAAACGATATGGATTAAAGATAAAATCTAAATATCCTAACCAAGTTTTCCATTGATGAGAATTGAACCCGAGTCTCGGGGTGAAAGCCAGATATCCTAACTGCTAGACGACAATGAATATTTTTTTGTCATCAACACGCTAAACTTCTCAATGGTTATACAGATGTCCAAAATACAAACAAGATGGATTAAGGATAAAATCAAAAAATCCTACAAAATGGTATCTCCTAGATACCGCTTATAAACTTCTTAATGGTTATACAAATATATACAATACAAACGAGATGATTAAGGATAAAGTTTGCATATTGATACTAAGACTAGTTTAGAGGTTGTTGAGGACAAAGATACATCCCTAGAATTTTAGGCAATGACAGAACCAAGAAGCTCTCCTAGGTGACCTATAACCTAGTTTTCCATTGCCGAGAATTGAACTTGGGTCTCCCGAGTGAAATCCAAATATCCTAACCATTAGACAACAATGGATATTTCTTTTTCATAAATGCCTCTAAACTTTTCGATGATTATACAAATGTCTAAAATACAAACGAAGTGGAGTAAGGATAAAATAAAATAAAATATAATAAAATAAAACATAATAAAATAAAACCTACAAATTGTTATCTCCTAGGTACCACAAATGGCAAAAATTATTGTTGTTTCTTTGTCTTCACTTCAACCCTCTAAACTTCTATATAGAGATATCCTATATGGATTAAGGATAAAATATAAATATTCTAACCAAGTATTCTATTGCCACGAATTGAACCGGGTCTCCTAGGTGAAAAATATAAATGATATGGATTAAGAAGGATAAAATCTAAATATCCTATTTTCCCATTGCCGGGAATTGAACCCGAGTCTCCTGGGTGAAAGCCAGATATCCTAACCGCTGGACGACAATGGATATTTCTTTGTCCTTAACGCCTCTAAACTTCTCGATGGTCGATATCCAAAATATACACGATATGGATTAAGGATAAATCTAAATACTCAACAAAAAAAGGTTACAAAGTTTTCCATTGCCGGGAATTGAACCCGGGTCTCCTGGGTGAAAGCCAGATATCCTAACCGCTGGACGACAATGGATATTTCTTTGTCCTCAACGCCTCTAGACTTCTCGATGGTCGATATCCAAAATACACACAATATGGATTAAGGATAAATCTAAATACTCAACAAAAAAGGTTACAAAGTTTTCCATTGCCGGGAATTGAACCCGGGTCTCCTGGGTGAAAGCCAGATATCCTAACCGCTGGACGACAATGGATATTTCTTTGTCCTTAACGCCTCTAAACTTCTCGATGGTCGATATCCAAAATATACACGATATGGATTAAGGATAAATCTAAATACTCAACAAAAAAAGGTTACAAAGTTTTCCATTATCGGGAATTGAACCCGGGTCTCCTGGATGAAAGCCAGATATCCTAACCGCTGGACGACAATGGATATTTCTTTGTCCTTAACGCCTCTAAACTTCTCGATGGTCGATATCCAAAATACACACAATATGGATTAAGGATAAATCTAAATACTCAACAAAAAAGGTTACAAAGTTTTCCATTGCCTGGAATTGAACCCGAGTCTCCTGGGTGAAAGCCAGATATCCTAACCACTGGACGACAATGGATATTTCTTTGTCCTCAACGCCTCTAGACTTCTCGATGTTCGATATCTAAAATACACACGATATTGATTAAGGATAAATCTAAATACTCAACAAAAAAAGGTTACAAAGTTTTCCATTATCGGGAATTGAACCCGGGTCTCCTGGATGAAAGCCAGATATCCTAACCGCTGGACGACAATGGATATTTCTTTGTCCTTAACGCCTCTAAACTTCTCGATGGTCGATATCCAAAATACACACAATATGGATTAAGGATAAATCTAAATACTCAACAAAAAAGGTTACAAAGTTTTCCATTGCCTGGAATTGAACCCGAGTCTCCTGGGTGAAAGCCAGATATCCTAACCACTGGACGACAATGGATATTTCTTTGTCCTCAACGCCTCTAGACTTCTCGATGTTCGATATCTAAAATACACACGATATTGATTAAGGATAAATCTAAATACTCAACAAAAAAAGGTTACAAAGTTTTCCATTATCGGGAATTGAACCCGGGTCTCCTGGATGAAAGCCAGATATCCTAACCGCTGGACGACAATGGATATTTCTTTGTCCTTAACGCCTCTAAACTTCTCGATGGTCGATATCCAAAATACACACAATATGGATTAAGGATAAATCTAAATACTCAACAAAAAAGGTTACAAAGTTTTCCATTGCCTGGAATTGAACCCGAGTCTCCTGGGTGAAAGCCAGATATCCTAACCACTGGACGACAATGGATATTTCTTTGTCCTCAACGCCTCTAGACTTCTCGATGTTCGATATCTAAAATACACACGATATTGATTAAGGATAAATCTAAATACTCAACAAAAAAAGGTTACAAAGTTTTCCATTATCGGGAATTGAACCCGGGTCTCCTGGATGAAAGCCAGATATCCTAACCGCTGGACGACAATGGATATTTCTTTGTCCTTAACGCCTCTAAACTTCTCGATGGTCGATATCCAAAATACACACAATATGGATTAAGGATAAATCTAAATACTCAACAAAAAAGGTTACAAAGTTTTCCATTGCCTGGAATTGAACCCGAGTCTCCTGGGTGAAAGCCAGATATCCTAACCACTGGACGACAATGGATATTTCTTTGTCCTCAACGCCTCTAGACTTCTCGATGTTCGATATCTAAAATACACACGATATTGATTAAGGATAAATCTAAATACTCAACAAAAAAAGGTTACAAAGTTTTCCATTATCGGGAATTGAACCCGGGTCTCCTGGATGAAAGCCAGATATCCTAACCGCTGGACGACAATGGATATTTCTTTGTCCTTAACGCCTCTAAACTTCTCGATGGTCGATATCCAAAATACACACAATATGGATTAAGGATAAATCTAAATACTCAACAAAAAAGGTTACAAAGTTTTCCATTGCCTGGAATTGAACCCGAGTCTCCTGGGTGAAAGCCAGATATCCTAACCACTGGACGACAATGGATATTTCTTTGTCCTCAACGCCTCTAGACTTCTCGATGTTCGATATCTAAAATACACACGATATTGATTAAGGATAAATCTAAATACTCAACAAAAAAAGGTTACAAAGTTTTCCATTATCGGGAATTGAACCCGGGTCTCCTGGATGAAAGCCAGATATCCTAACCGCTGGACGACAATGGATATTTCTTTGTCCTTAACGCCTCTAAACTTCTCGATGGTCGATATCCAAAATACACACAATATGGATTAAGGATAAATCTAAATACTCAACAAAAAAGGTTACAAAGTTTTCCATTGCCTGGAATTGAACCCGAGTCTCCTGGGTGAAAGCCAGATATCCTAACCACTGGACGACAATGGATATTTCTTTGTCCTCAACGCCTCTAGACTTCTCGATGTTCGATATCTAAAATACACACGATATTGATTAAGGATAAATCTAAATACTCAACAAAAAAAGGTTACAAAGTTTTCCATTATCGGGAATTGAACCCGGGTCTCCTGGATGAAAGCCAGATATCCTAACCGCTGGACGACAATGGATATTTCTTTGTCCTCAACGCCTCTAGACTTCTCGATGGTCGATATCCAAAATACACACAATATGGATTAAGGATAAATCTAAATACTCAACAAAAAAGGTTACAAAGTTTTCCATTGCCTGGAATTGAACCCGAGTCTCCTGGGTGAAAGCCAGATATCCTAACCACTGGACGACAATGGATATTTCTTTGTCCTCAACGCCTCTAGACTTCTCGATGTTCGATATCTAAAATACACACGATATTGATTAAGGATAAATCTAAATACTCAACAAAAAAAGGTTACAAAGTTTTCCATTATCGGGAATTGAACCCGGGTCTCCTGGATGAAAGCCAGATATCCTAACCGCTGGACGACAATGGATATTTCTTTGTCCTTAACGCCTCTAAACTTCTCGATGGTCGATATCCAAAATACACACAATATGGATTAAGGATAAATCTAAATACTCAACAAAAAAGGTTACAAAGTTTTCCATTGCCTGGAATTGAACCCGAGTCTCCTGGGTGAAAGCCAGATATCCTAACCACTGGACGACAATGGATATTTCTTTGTTCTCAACGCCTCTAGACTTCTCGATGTTCGATATCTAAAATACACACGATATGGATTAAGGATAAAACTAAATACTCTACAAAAAGATAACAAGTTTTTCATTGCATTCCCAAGTCTCGTGGACTGCCTGACAATGGATATTCTGTCCTTAACTACTCTAAACTTTTCAAATAGTCAATATCCAAAATACACATGATAGGGATTAAGGACAAATCTAAATACTCTACAAAACTGGGTGAAAACCATATATCCTAACCATTGGACTGACAATGGATATTTATTTGTCTTCAACACCTCTAAACTTTTCAATGGTTATAAATATATATAAAATACAAACGATTAAGGATAAAATCTAAATATGGTACAAAAATATACCATGTTTTCCATATCCAAGAATTGAACCCAAATCTCTTGGGCAAAAGCAACATATCCTAACTGTTAGACGACAACGAATATTTCTTTATCCTCAACGCCTCTAAAATTGTCGATGGTTATATAGATATCCAAAATACAAACGATATGGATTAATGATATGATTCAAGATGGTACCAAGTTTTCCATTGCCGGAAAATTGAACCAAATACAAACAAGATGGCTATTGGGTTTTCCATAGATGTTTTTTTTATCATCAAAGCCTCTCAACTTATTAAGGATAAAATCAAAATACCCTACAAACCTTGGTGTCCTGAGTGATAGCAAGCACATGTACATTTTTAATGAAACAAATCCAACGAATTGACATGGTTGAATCAAATTGGTGAACCATACCAATTGCATTGCAATGTCCTCTGTCTTCTTTGTTCCCTTTCTAAATGACAATATATTGCCCATGACGGGACCGACCTTACACAACAAGCGAGCAGTTTGGATGGTGAGACCGCCCGACCTTACACAACAAGCGAGCAGTTTGGATGGTGAGACCGAAGTTCACTTGAAATCACTATCAAATCGGTGCCCAATTTTCAGGTCAGCTAATATACTGTATGTTTTAGAAATGAAAAATCAATTTCCCAAAAACTGAAAATTCAATTTCGGGTTCAAACGCATCAAATATAACAAGCACAATCTACTTCAAATTCAGTTTTACAGACAACTTCATAAAAGAAGCTCCATTGGTTGTATTGTTGGAATATTAAAAAGACCACAGCAGTGAGTGCAAGTAGCTAGAAGCTCAAATAACAAGAACAATAATAAATGAAATTTCAACACGGTAGCAAGAGAAATCATGTTCGATTACTAGCAAGCTATAGTTCAAAATTTAAGTTTCAGTAACAAAACACCTCAGCTACTCGAAATCCTTGAACAACAGAAATAAAGAACAAAAATTCACGGACGATATAAATGACAAGAACCAGGATGATAGATATAATGAACTTAGGCCTTGACACGACCATAGAACTTCTGTTTCTCCTGGGTAGTCTGGAAACGTCCATGACCAAACTTGGAGGATGTATCAATGAACTTAAGTTTGATCTCTTCAAGAGCCACACGGGACGTTTGTTTGAGAAGAGATTGACGAAGGGTAATCACCCTCTTCTTGGGTCCAACACAGCCTCCCTTGATCATCAAGTAGTCACTCTTAACAATACCGTAGTGAGGGAAGCCACCCATAGGAGTAATTTCCTTCTCAGTCCTGTTTCAAACACAGTGCAGCGGATAAGAGACGACATNCGTAGTGAGGGAAGCCACCCATAGGAGTAATTTCCTTCTCAGTTCTGTTTCAAACACAGTGCAGCGGATAAGAGACCACAATTTTAGATGGAAGATACAATTTTAAATTAAAATTTGGACTCCACTAGATTTAACCTGTCAAATTCAGTGATAGCGGTATGTGTTTCCTGTCCTGTCTTTCCAACTCTGTAGATCTTTTTGTTCATTTCAGTTCGGTGGTGATATCCATTCTGACCAGCCCTGGCAACAGTGAACGACACTCTAGCAGGATGCCAAGCACCGATACAAGCCACCTTCCTAAGACCCCTGTGAGTCTTACGGGGCAAACGGGTAACACCCCAACGAGTGACAACACCTTCATAACCTTTACCCTTGGTCACACCAATAAGGTCAATCATCTCATCCTTCTGGAATACAGCTTCTACTGGAACTTGCTTCTCAAAGAACCCATATGCATAGTCCACCTTCTGAGCAATTGTACCACCATTGACCTGGATCTCCATCATGTGTGCTTTCTTTTGCTTCAATCCCTTCATCTTGGTAATCTACAAAACAAGGAATTCCAATTAACATTGATAAATAAGTAGCTATAAACCCTAAACAATTACAAATTACAGTCAGTTGCAATTGATAAATAAAATGAGAACAAAAGGAGCAAACAGGTTCATTTACAAAGGCAAGAGAAATAGTTCATCAATAGTCTGAAAATTCAACGGAAATCAGTTCCCCATGAGTTAACCGACAAATTCAAAAACATAAGAATTGATATTTACCAACAATGGAGAAAATAAATGAACATACTGACCCTAAATATATTGACTATTTGTTTCATTAACATACATAAATACAGCATAATAGCTCTTTTCACTTCCATGACATTACCTGAGTATGAGCCAAGACACGGATCACAGATGCATATTTCTTGAGCTTCTCAAGCTTCTCCTGGATGCTCTTCTTTCCCTCATCAGTTTCATATTGCTTCGAGTATTTAGTGAAAGCCTTCTTCTTTGACTTGCACCAGTTCTTATAGAATCTCCTCCTTAATTCCTCACTCAAATGCTGTGCCCATACAGTGCCCAGAGTGCGGAGACCACGTGGGGTCTTCACATATCCAACAACACCAACAATTACCATTGGAGGAGTCTCAATGATGGTCACAGGCTCACATGTTTCCTTCTTGTGAAGTTCTACAGAGTAAATACAGAAAACAAGCACAAAGTAAGACCTTGATGTAACCTTAACACAAGTTAATGAAATTCATGCAAATAAGGAACCACTCTAAATAGATTAGTAAATTCAAAGCAATACATACTAGATCCTGGCTTCTCGACCTCTCTGACAATGTGTGTCATTCCAGCCTTGTAACCCAAAAAGGCAGTCAACCTGCATGGCTTGCTGGCGTCATCCTTGGGAAAAGCCTTCACTGCAGGTTGGAAAACAAAACAGAGTTAACTCAGCTACGGATTACAAAAAGAAAACTGAAACAAAACAACACAAATGTTGAGTAATTCTCAACACAAATGTTGAGTAATTCTCAACACAAATGACCGATAAGATATGGAAAAACTAAACAGAACAAAGCGCTAAGGTGTGGTTATATGGCTCATTAGTTGTTCTTAAGAAGAGAGATTTATGTTCACTAAGAATGTTATAACCTAGTCAAAACCCAATAATAATACCTTTTCCGCGGTGACGAGCTGCTCTTTTCCTTGGAAGAAATCCAAGGGAGCCGTGCCTTGGGTGCTCAAATTTCCTGTGAGACATTCTCTTCTTCCTTCACATAAGAAACAACCATTTAATCAATCATACGAATTATATTTCATCAACGACAAACAAAATGTAAAAACCACCGGTTAAAATCGTAAACAAACAGGAACAATTACTTCAAAAGCTGAAAACGAAATAGAAGTTAAAACCAGCGCTTAAAATCCAAAGGGTAACAAAATCACCATATTCAGAAAAAGAAAAGAAAAAAAACTTAATAGCACGAAATAATGCAACTATAGATTGTTCAGAAAAGGAACATAGATGAGTCCTTGACACCTTGACAGAAACAAAATTTGAAAATGGCTAGAAACAAAGAGACGTGTTCTTCACATAAATAAACAAATAACTTCACTCTCACAAAAACCCAGATACGAGAGAATCAGACAACGCCATAGAACAAAGTCCAAACTAGTTCATTATAACAAATCTCCGAAGCAAAGACAGTAATTAGGGTTGAAGGAGAGAAACAAAGAGCGAAGAAGAAGGGGAAGAAGGAAGGAAGGAACCCGTACCCCAACTGGTGCTACTCCAACTGCGGCTACTGCAACTGCACTAGGCGGATGAGAAACCCTAGATATTGTAATATATAGATAAACAAAATGTGTGACCAGCCCCACAACTAAGCTTTAAAAAGTTTGTTGGGCCTATTTGGCAAAATAAGCTTTAATGGGCCGAAATGGCGGCCCATTACAAAAGCCCACCCGAACCGTAATTTTAGGGCAGCGCGAATATAAAAGGACTTGACTCGGAGCGTTGTCCGTAGAAATGATATTGTTTTAGGGTTAGGGTTTTTAGAGTTTTGGGTCAATTTTTCTTCCGAGGGAATGATGAGAAATTCTCAGTGCGAGAGCAAAGCAGCTGAATGATTTGGTTGCGATGTGCCTGCACCTATTCCACACGAGATTTCTGACTCTCTTCTCTTTAAACTTTTTAGTTCTTTGTTTTTGTTCTGTTCATGATTTTCTTCTGTGGAATCTGTTTGGATGCTTGGAATCGAGGTGAGAAAATGGCGTTTAAGCTTGAAATTTAGTGCTAGTTTTTGGATTTTTCTGGTAAGAATTCTAGTTTGATTATTGAACTTTTCCAGCATGTGTTTCTCCTCGAATTTGTTTTCGTTAAAGCTTTTCCAGCATTTGTTGGATCTAAACTCGATTTAGATGGCACAATGCCCTGTTAAGAAGAGTTGCACTCTACGAAGAATGAAGAACTTTTTAGGAGCAAAAACTCCTATTTTTTAACATCAAACTTATCGATCTTAGGGAAAGAAATTAGTTTAAGCTAGTAAGGAATCCCATAAAATAGTTATAAATTTTGAATTAGAATCCAACATGAAAAGAAATGAACATTAATTGCCGAGGAAGTTCGTGTTGTTGTTGAAGCAAACCCTCAATGACACAAATAACAAATATCCTCCTCACTCTAATGTTGTTGACGGACTCGAACACATGAAAGACACATACTCACATACTATGTTGGAAGCAGTTCTACGAACGCGTCAAAGATACATACTCACATAAGTGAACAGTATGAAGCCCATAAGCCCAGAGGGAGAATCCAGATACTATTTCATGTCTCAATTAGAGATATCCACGGTTGAAGATGCACCTATTCTCTTCAAAAAGTAAATAATTCGTTTATTTTGTGGGATTTCTAATGAGAATTTTAGGTTAAATTATGTAGGAGAATTGAGGCGATTCCTCCTCAATTTAAAGTTTTTATTTTTCAATATAAATTTTTTTTTTTTTTTTTTTTTTTTACCTATCTAATTTCTAAAATTTATATTTTAATATTATATATAATTTTTAACAATTAAATTAAAGTTTAATGTTATAACAGGGTATTTGTCTAATCTAAAATCTAGAGATTTAGTATTAGACTGAGATTCTTGATAGGAATATTTGGTTCTTATATACTTAAAAATTAATTTTGAGGAATATTTGGTTCTTATATACTTAAAAATTAATTTTGAGGAATATTTGGTTCTAATAGAGTAATTCACCGTAGTTTCATTGTTTTCCATTTTTAAGTTGTTTATAGATTTAATCTACTAACCCCTCATGATTTGCTTTCTATTTGGTAGACTCGATCAAATTCATGCATAAAGAGACAAGTAGACTTGACAAGTTCATGCATAAAGAGACAAGTAAGGTAGACTTGATCAAGTCCATGCATAAAAAGATAAGGTAGACAATAAAATTTTAAACTTGTTTCAAGCATTAACAAGGGATGGGAGGAACTCGTTTTTCAACTCGATGACTGAGTTTGGATACATTTTTACAATGAGTGATCCTCGTCTCAAAGGAAAACAAAGTTACATTCAAGAAGGAATAGTCATTAATAAGTTCAAGAAATGGAAAGAACAATGTCTATGAAAATCAGGGAGAAAGGTCATGTTGCTGACTTAGTCCTTTAGATGTAGTTCGCATTTGAAGGGTAGTGGTAGGGAGACTGGAGACTATAAATTCCCGCAGATTTTTTATGAATTAAATAGAGTCGAGACTTTCCCTCTTGAAAATAATTTGAGCATCATTTCTAACTTTTCAAGCAATTCTTGTGTTAGAAAAATATGTATGTCCCCTCACAAAGAGGTGAAGAGTAATTGATCAGATTCGTGGACGTTCCTACTAAGAAAC
>NC_036639.1:7911998-7962280 GCF_002806865.2 Cucurbita pepo subsp. pepo | reverse complement strand
AAAAAAAAAAAAAAAAAAAAAAAAAAAAAAAAAAAAAAAAAAAAAAAAAACTCTTGTATAGAACAAAAAAAGAATGAATGACAAAAAAAAGTTTGCAGAGACAACAAATATTTGATGATGTGTGATATGCGAATCCCCTCCATATCTACAATAATAATCCAGGACAAGCAGCACCCTTTTGCAACTCATCTTTCTTCACTCCACACTCATACTTCACAATCTCGGCCCCAGTACCAGTACGAGTACCATTACCGTATTCTATTCGACGCATGTTCGAGACCAGTTTATAGTCCCCACGCTCAACCGTTCATTTTCGTGTATGTTTTGGCATTATCTTAGTCGTCACAGTTTAACCCACAGACTTCCAATACAATGCCACCCTTGTCGAGGAACGGGTTGATTCGGACCCATAAAAGTGACAGGATGGATGATAGAAGAATTGACCACACAATGATAATGGTTGGTACCTTGTCTTGCTTCCCCATCAAACCCTTGAGGAATGGATACAGATGGACAATAACCCAGAATGCAAAGAAAAGCTTACCGATGAGCGGACCCCATGAGTCGTAACCATTGTTGATGGCATCTGAAATTCCAACGACTACTCCAATGATGTTTATGATCAATAAGGTCAAGGGAGGGACCAACAACGATGTCCATTTGAAGAGGTAAAGCTCCGAAAACTCCCCATCGTCTCCTCCCTTCGACGTGACCGTGAAATTTGTGTTAACACCAGCCAAAACCTTTAGCAGACCCTGGAAAAGCGCAAAAAGATGGGACGATGCACCACCGATAACCCAGAACTGCTCGTTTCTCCACCAATCGTGAATCCCAACACCTCCCCACTGCATTTCTAGTATACCGGTTGCTGCTATAGATATGAAAAGGGCCATGAAAATGATACTCGCATAGTTGCTTAGCTGCACATCAAACAAAAAAACACGTCTCACTCATGTGAACGAAGAACGAACCCAACAAAAGGAACGAACAATTGAACGCTTTCAAAAACTCAGTATGTTACCTCAGGGACGATAAATTGCCCGGTAAGCAGACAGACAGCGGGCAGGGTACAATAAGCGATCAATGGAATCGATGTCAATGGATAAACAACGGAGTTTATGTACGAGAAACGCTCGAGCCATTTCAAACCACATCCGTATCCGTACCATATTGGGCAGTGCCTGCTTAAAAGAATTTCGACAGATCCAAGAGCCCACCGAAGAACTTGGTGTAGACGATCGGACAAGTTAATAGGAGCTGAACCCTTGAATGCTGGCCTTTTAGGAATGCAATAAACTGATCTCCATCCATGACAATGCATCTTGAAACCTGTTAAAATATCCTCTGTAACAGACCCATAGATCCACCCTACCTGCAACGATACAGGAAATAACAATATTAAAGGCGTGTTCAAAAACCGATACACTTCTCAAGTTCGGGAGAGTTGGCTTCATACCTCTTTACCCCACTCGGATTTATCTTCATAACCACAACTGATTACGTGGATGGCTTCTTTCAACAACGAAGCAGATGTCCCGCCTCCAGGCACGCCACCATCTTCCATAAGGGTGGAAGCAATGAATGCTGGTGATTGCCCAAACTTCTTCTCAAACTTAACTTGGGGCATCAGTGATGATTTCTCATTATCTATTCCTGCATTGGACCCACATGTTGTGAGCAAAGTTTTTGAAATATGCTCGTGTTCAAGTTTCGAAACGTGTACATACCTTCAATACCTTCCTCGATATTTTCGAGTGCGTGAATCTGCTTCGACGTATCTTTGGTCTTTAACTTCTTTTTATCACTGGTCTTTGGTTTAGTCTTCTTTCTAGTTCCACAGCAACAGCAGCACCATTTTGGCAGACAATTACAAGTCCTTCTTGGTGCTTTCTTCTTGGCAGGGGCATCATACCCATAAAGAGCTTGCCTCCTGAAGACACACCCAGTTCCGACATAAATCGGCCCTTGAATGCCATCTAATCCTTTCATGTTGATCTGAAATCGCGTTCATAACGTAAGAGAGCTTAGCATTTCATTGGTTGTTATGATGGGGGATAGAATATCTTCTCGAGAATATACGAGTCCAAGAATATGTAATGTTTACTTACATCGAAGAATACAACGTTGCGATTTGAGTATCGATCGTGCCTATCAATCCCATCAAATCTTTGTGGAAACTGCACATAGCATATTCTTTTTCCAGAAATTGGGTCCATCATGAAGCACATAGCTTCTCTAAGTGCCTTGCTGTTGTTGATGTAGTGATCACAATCGACATTCAAAATGTATGGAGCGTTGGAGATGATTGCCGAGACACGCACCTTGAAGAACCAAATGGTATGTATTAGTAAATGGTGAATGAATGTTATATACAGAGAGATAGAGACAGATATAAACCAGAGCATTCATGGCACCGGCTTTCTTGTGGTGATCGAATCCCGGCCTCTTCTCACGAGATACATATACAAGACGAGGTAATTCATTTCCCTCCAAGTCACGAACCCCGTTTTGACCAAGAAATACCTGCAGAAGATAATTACAGAAATTGCTTACAAAACAATACGCCGAGTATGTATAATGGCTGATCGGATCAAGAAACATCCTCTTACCTGAATCATTCCAGGATGATCCCTGACGTTGTTCCCGGGCCATGGAGTTCCATCCTGCATTGTCCATCCATCTTCGGGAACTTTTTGAGCCATGGCAACAAGCCCATTGATTCGAACTTTAAATTCTTCATAGTCCCTCTGCATAAAGCCATGTCGAACTTAAGGTCCAGAAACTATTTCAATACAGTACGAAGTCAATCATGCACGCATTTGTAAAATTTTCAAACCTTCATTGCACGTCGTTCCCTGACGAATGTCGGATCAACTTTGTTTTTCAGATAGTCGACCTTCTGGGCAAAATACCACTCTGGGGCTCGAGGTTCGATATTGAACTTCTTGCAGAAAGGAACCCATTTTCTTGCAAACTCAGAAGTTTCCGAAAGGGCTTCAAAAGTAAGCATGGCAGCACCATCATCTGAAACGTAGCATGAAACCTTGTCTACCGGATAATCGACAGCAAGGATAGACAGGACGGTGTTCGCTGTGATGAGAGGAGGCTCCTTCAATGGATCCACCGTACTGACGTAAATGTCTATAGAAGCCAACTCAGATGGCTTGCCATCTTTTTCATATCTGAACCAACATGTAACAAAAGAAAACTAAGATATGGGAGAGAAAGGGAAGGGGAGATCGAGGACGGAGCAGAAGGAGACAGGGGATGTACCTTAACGATAAACGATCAAGGTAAGTTTCTCGGACAATGGGGCACCATTTCGGAAACTGATCCAATATCCATGATGCAGCAAACCATATCTCACATATTACTGATGTTAACCACAGACCATACGCCTCGTAGACAGGGTGGAGGATACGATAGTGGAAAAAGAGGCAAAGGATGACAATACGAAGTACAATTATCATTCTGTATGGATTTATCTTGCTCGAGGAGATAGGCAGTTTTCGAGAAAGTGGTTGCCTCCCTTCATCCATCCTACACAAACAATATTAAAAAATCCATAAGCTAAAGCAAACTATTTCGATGACATTATGCCTTAAGTAGTAGCTAGAGTTCCAAATTGCGAACCCGTATAATGGCACGTTTAGCAATGACTAAAAACTATACTTCAGCAGATATTCGAATCAATTATACTTCAGCAGATAGACATACACATCTTAAAATATATATGTAAGCCTAAGAAAGGGACATACATAGGCAAATCTGTATCGTCGAACTCGTCGTCGCCTTTTCCACCTCCACCTTCATGCTTAATTACTTGAAGCCTTTCATTTTGTTTCTTCCGCCAGTCCTCCATTCGTTCCTTCCACGCAACAGTTCCATATCCATACACAGCTAAATCCTTTTTCGGATCCATAGGCCTTGGATTGGCTGCAACATCACGGTTTAAATATCAGTCACTACAAAGTAAACATAAACATACCCAGAAGAAACAATGATAGATGCTAGATTCACTCCTAACAGACTTCATTACGCGTAAGAATTCACCGAGCTTACCGGACATGGGTGAATCAGTGAATGGCACTGGATGGACCTTTTTCCCACGGCTAATAAAAGGAGGAATAATTAGAGCGTGCTTATCGGAGGAAATTCCAGCATCCTTCAGATCAAATAGCACAATCAAAGATTAATAAAATTTAAAGAGAACGAAAATGGTTGATGGTATAACTGTAAAGAAGAAGAGATTCACCTCTTGGCCATAGGTGAGGAGAGGGATATCAGTCGGAACGGATGAGTCGAGGTCGGAACCCGTATTTCCATAACCATTAGCATGAGAACCACGACCGACAGCGAGGTGAGGATAGAGCATTGCCTCAGATAAACTGTTGGGATCCTTGTTTGCAATGTCAAACTCATTCTCAAGATCATCAATATCATCTTCTTCTTCATCGCCTTCAACCCGAGGACTACCTGGAATTGAATCAATATAAATTCTTTGTAAGTCAAAAGAATGAAGTATCATCAATGGACTTTAACTTATATTCGTTCGTTCGATCGTTCGTTCACCTTTGAGACGCTTGTATCTAGTTTTGCACTGAGGACAAGCTTGATTGCCCTCTCTTCTTTCATATTCATAGCAAGGTCTACAAACTGGAAAGGCACATTCATTACACGCAACAAATGGCTCTCCATCAACGGTGACTTCTACCTCATCCCCACAGATCTGACAAATTTGCCCGCTCAACTCTTTCACAGATGTCACCTGCAACCCAAAAAAAATTAAAGGGATTTACAAGAACAACTTTCTTCCACAAACTAGACTGGTTACTCATTTAACTGACTTGAGAAGGATCTATGAGAAATCAGCACAAAATCAGAATCAAAACTTCATAACTCGGATGCATTGACTAGCTCTGAAATCTATAAACTTAGACAAGATCTGTTCTATGAAGCTGAATTTCCCTAGAACGTAGACACCAAATAATCAAAGAAAATATGTAATAGAAGATTGAAACTTCAGATGATAAAGGGTATCAAAGAAAAATGTTCATCACCCACAATCTGCAATTGAAACATCAAGATCCACACTGGGATTATGAACAAGATGAGGGGGATAAAAAGGAGAGATTCAGAGGCAAAAGAAGCGAGAAACATCACAAATTGAGTGGAAAATGCAGCATTTTGAGTAGAAATCAAAAGAAAATGACTTACTCTTGCAACCTCATCAGCATTGATTAGAACGAACTCATTTCTGTTGTGAGAACCAGCAATGAGTCGGCCTTTGGTATCCATTAGAGTTGAAATCAAAAGAAAAGAATGAAAGAACTCAGAATCTTAAAGAAACCCTTCAAGTTCTATCATCACTCTCACAACAAAATCCCCAAACTTCAACAGAGTTTGAAGTTTCAACTCAGTTTCTCAAGCACCCATTTGCATAGCCATCAAAAACCCAAATGGAAAAAAAGGAATAAGAACAAGAAGTAGACCCCTAAACAGGTGTTTATGAGAGAAGAAGAGAGTGAGAAAGAGGTGGGGGGGGTTTAGATATACAAGAAATAAAGGGAATAAAAATAATGAATTGAAGAAAAATAGAAAGTCCATAAAAATTTGAAAGAAAAAGGTAAAGAAATTGGATGTTTGTGCAATGAATGATTCTTTTCTTGTGAGACCCAGTATCGTCCCAGCTGGAGTCTGTGCATTACATAGTGGATTCTCGATCTGTGACAAACACTCCAAGTTTTACACACAGAATCCCCAATTACAGAGATTATCTAATTGGGGGTTTCTTAAAACCACAATTTCAACGCGTAAATCACTAAACGACGATACCCAAAAACAAACCCATCAATCCTCTTCATTAAAAAAATACACTCTCCACCAATCCAATTATCAGCAACCCCTTTGGGATGGGACCCAGATCTGCCGTTGCCGGCGGCGGACAAGCGGCGCCGTCGTGGGTTTTGCCTGTTCCGGCCGAAAACAGTACCGATTTGGGGTAAAACTTAATACAAAATTAGAGAGAGTGGAGAAAAAATTCGAGATGATTGAGAGTTCGGGGGGGCAGAGTAGGGCAAGGGTCACGTGGGGGCACGTGCGACGAGTCTGCCGACGGTCGTGCGATATATCGCGAGATTTTGAATCTTTAAACTGACTGGACTTAAATGGAATAGATGGGATGTCCCTACTGCTGCCACTTTCCTACGAAATGACATAAATACCCTTCTCTTTTTAACGTTTATATTCTTTTTATTTTATTTTATTTTTCGTTTTGTCGGTCGACTCTTTTTTTATTTTATTTTATTTTATTTTATTTTTAATGTTAAAACAAAATTAAGAATTGGAAATATAATTTAAATGAATATAGGATGTTCTTTATTAGCTCAAATATTTAATTCTTTTTTAACCCCTTTTTCTATTTTTTACTATTTTGTCTCTTCGTTCTTAATTAATTCTTCATATTTTAAACCAAAATCTAAATTCTTTTCACATTTTTATCCTTTTACCGTATAACAAAATATGAAACTAGAAACGGTAGTATAATTCTCTCGGTTCGAGCCTAGGTCTATCGGTGGGTCGTCTTATAAGTCATTCTCACAAACAAAAAAGACTAACCGCACCTTGGGATCCATAAGTGAGTTAGCTTCGCCTTACCTCCTTTGCCAAGTTTGGTCTTTCCCTAATCATGTATGGAATGAATTTCCTATGGGTTAAACGATTGGGTTAACCTTTCTTGGGTCAGTTTGTTCATGTAACAACGGTTAAAACAAATAGAATGATAAAATAAAACAAAATCACTTAATTAATTAATTAATTAATTAAATAAACATTTGACTTCTCATCTTTACACCGACCTCTCATTACCCCTTCCCAATGCCTCGACCAACCCTTTCTCAAACCTAGTAAGTTGTATTAGTAATTACTGCAAAAAGAACAAAAAAAAAAGTTTTAAATTTTTCGATAGGAGAGATGTCAATAAGCATTGTATTTGTTAGTCGTATTTATATTTGGAGAAACATTAAATCTAAATTGAAAATTAAAAAATTTATTAAATACTTAATAAAATTTAATAATCTACTTCAAATCGGAAATGAATTATTAGGCTAATTATAAATATGAACCTAATTTTCTAGACTAATCAATAATTATACGAAACCAATTACACATGATCTCTAATTTCAATAATTTTAAATACGAAACAATAGACCGATTTGAAAAAGAAAAAAAAAGATAGAGTATATATATCAAAATATTTATTTATCCTCAATAATTAGACTACAAGGTGGCTAATTATTGCTGTCATTTTTTTTTTAATTAATGTCATCGAGACGATGGATATGAGATTGAATTGAAACTTGATGAGTAAATTCAGGCCGGTACAAAGAATAGTTAGTAATTCCAGCCTAGACAAACCAAGTAAGTTGAACGTGTCATACGATATGCCTTGTGATGTGATGTGACGTGACGTGACGTGACGTGATTTTATGAATGTGTCATTATATAATATGCCAATTGATATGATGGTATTAATGAAATGTTATGTATAAAATATCACGATGTACAATGATATGTTGTATTAAGCCATATATGAAATGTTTTGAAATAAGGAAAAAAACTACACGGCACAACTCAATGTCATGATTTGAAAGTTATAATAGGAATGGAATGATTTATGAAAGTTTATTTATACATATTAATGAGTGATATGTGATGAAAGAACCGGAGTTGTCTTGCATGATTTGTTACGCCACCATGAAAATATGAGACTTCATATATATTTGTATGTTCACGTGCATCAAGGTACTTCCCTTTTATGATGAGTACGAACACATACACTATGAGACAGAAATGATCATCGTGCTTAGCATAGTGCAACAATAGTCGTTGTTACCTCCAGGTGTTCAGCTGCAGCCTAGAGGAGTTAAGCCGATCAGTAGCCCAGGCTTGTACGTGTGGGTCGTGTGTAAATAAGTATTACACATTCAATTTGTCTCGATTGGAAAGCCACGTAAGAAAATACGATTTTAAATGATAGGTCCCATTATTCTGCATGTGTTTTCATTCCGCAATACTATAATGGGGTCACTTACTGATTATTTTTTTAAAATACTCAAGTCTTATACGAAATTGTAATGGTTATCTTTTAAGCCGTTTCCAACGTCTCATTTTCCGATACCTCTCGGTGATTGTGGTTCAACGATACGATTCTTTTACCTACTCAAAAGCATTTGATATCATCTAAGTAGAGGCTTCTGCCCTCAACCTTGTAGCACGATTTTTGTCAAACAGGTGGAAATGTTAGTATAGTGCACTAGAATAATAATTTAGGTATGAATTTGCAATCTTACATACACATGAATTGAACACCTCCTTATCCGTCTCGATCATTAGAACTCTTCGTTCCAGACAAATCTATTACATGTTAGTCGAAGCATCTCAACAATTGTTGCGTACTGTTTCTCGAGACTCTTAACTTTGCAGTCTATAGTTGGCGTCCCTTTCCGAGTGCAACCTAGTAACTTCTCTTCCATCAATCCATGTAGCTACTAAAGCCTAAATGTCTCGTTGTTCGATCTCCACCCCTCCCACTAAGCTTAAATGTCTCAAGTAATATTTTGACTTTTAAAATTAAAGTGATTTATTGGATATTATGGCAAAACCGCTCCTAATAGGATGTAGTTTGGGGAGGAACAAAACTAAAAGCTAGTGGGCATGTGACTCCGAAGTAAAGAAGAGGGTACATGAATGACTCAAGACCATATTCGAATGAGAGTGATCCCGAGAATATGATAATTAAAAAATGCTTAAATAAATTGATAATTACCACCTATATTAACACGGTAAACTTTTTTTTCGATGGTTCAATCTTATTGAAACGATTTTATGTTGAGTGACATTTTGGAGTTTTTCCCAGAAAACATGAGTAAGGACAAAACATGCTGATAGAACTAATGACTATATGAGGATAGTCTGCAACACTCGTAGAACCACTTCAAGACAAGTAGCTAACATGATTATATTACTGGAGAATGTTAAAGTCATCATGTGCCGAATTTGAATTTCAAATCTTGATATAAATACGGAACACCGGGTATTATATATATTATAAATATAAATAATGGCGAAGCTACTCAATTATTAGTAAAGTTTAAATGAAATATTATTATTATTTTGATGACCAATAATGCAAGTTCGTCTCTTTTTTGGATGGTTGATTTGCTTTTATTGAGTTCCCTTTTTTCCTTTTTTATTTTTCAATAATTATTTCTTAAAGTCACTTTTATTTGACACAAACATGAGTTTTCACAATGATAAACATATAATTAATTAGTGTTAATTAATAATGCGGTGAATGTTTGATTAATCCACCACACCTAAATGGTGTGAAAGTTATCTTATTTATAATCAAATAAATTACAAGGATATGTAAATAGTAACAAATGGAAATAACAATAAATGGAAAGATACGTATATTAGATATTTGCCTTATAATAAAATATCAAATATAATATATACGAGAAAGTATAATTTATTACTAAATATCTTTAACAAATGCATTTTCATTACCTAAGCATGCAATGCAATGCCAACTTAATTAAATACAGATTACCATAGTCGATCTATGAGCTATTCATCTTCTAACCAACTCTTGGTTGAAATCAATTCGTTAAGTTAACTTTATTTATGAAAGTTTTTTTTTTATTAACGCATGAGTTAGGTAAATAGGCTAGTGTGTAGCAATGTCTTTTGTTTATATTAATGATGTTTAGTGCATTTATTTTTGAGGTATATTATTTATAAAGTAAATTATTTATTTATTTAATTAAATGAAAAATTTTAGTATTTGAAAAACACATGAAATCTTATTCAATTGCATTGATTTGATATGTAAATCTAAATTTAAAAAAATGTGAAAAATTAAATAGATAAAAAAAAAAAGAATGAGTCAAAGTAATTCCACGTGGATATAAAAAATAAATAAAATTATATAATATGACCCATTGTAGTGAGATGTCATTTTTTTTTACTTCACAATTTTGAACGTTCATCGGTACGATATTTCCTCCTACACACGAAAAATCATGAGTATATAAGTGCGAAACACTCTCTCCATTAGTACGAAGACTTTTGGAAAAACCAAAAGTAAGACCACGAGAGTTTATGCTCAAATTTGACAATATCAAATCAATGTGGAGGGTCGTTCTTTCTATCAGTAGAGTATCCACGACATGCAATAACAGGTAGTAGTTCGTTACTTCGAAGTTGAGCAATTCGTGAGCAAACCAACGACGTGATGACGTGACAGGAGATACGAGAGTTTTCTAGCAAATATTAGTGAAAGACGTATGATTAATTAATATTATATTTATTTATTATTGGTTGAATTGTGTGAGAAGATGTGATTGAATATCATTAAATTGAAGCACATGGGGGTGTGAAGTAAAAGGAATTTTCTTGGCATCTAACCCATCTTCCAATTACTTCCTATAATAATATATATATATTTTAGAAATAAAATACAAAAATACTAATATTGAATGAATTATATACTTAAATTGGTATAATATTAAATAAATTTTTATATATAAGAAAAATACCAAAATGCCCAACAATTGGGGAGGGGAATCAAACTGTAAACATATTAGTTGTCAGCCACGTTGGATACTTGATTAATAAAAAAAATAGTCAAAATTCTCCATTAATGGATTCTGAATTTATTATTATAAAAATATAATAATAATAATAATAAATAAATAAATAAATAAATAAATAAAACAGATAAAATCAAGTAAACCTGGTTCAATCATTCCCAATCTGCTTAATTTTTTAAAAAAGAAATTAATTGTAATGGGAAAAGTGATTGATCAACCAATTTAATTTTTTAAATGTAATATTAAAACTCTAAAATAAAAAACATTAAAATTACTAATTTTTTTAGATGAAATTAAATTATATAATTAAGTTGCGTAGAACAAAGCCGCACTGTATTCACTGACAGTCTGTCCTCATACCCAAACATTTCATTCTATATGTCTATTTACTACCAAACAAATCAATTTTTTTTTTAATTTTTTAATTTTTTTCTCTTTTTTCCAAAATTCCAAATAAAAGAAAAATAAATAAATTCAGCTATTTTTTTTTTATTTATTTTTAAATAATGTTTTATTTTTTAAAATAAATTTATAAGAAAAGGGAGGTGAGTTGACTGGAATTAATGATTGGAAAAAACAAGGGTTAGTGAGGGTTACAGCTGCTACCGACACCTAGCAGTGGGCAGTAGCCGAGCATCCCTCCCTTCCCTTTCATAATATTATATTATTTAATGCCTTTTTCAATGCATAATTAGCACGGAATTTCTTTCTAAAATCAAAAATAAAATTTACACCCAATTTAATGCTTCCCATTCTATACTCAATAATCGTACCACTTTATGGGAATTACTATTCTACCATCGGCTTTCAATTTTAACTTGGGGCAACTACTCATTTGTGTGATTGAAGTCGATAAAATTTAACAGTTTTAGGTCTTTTGACTTTACGTTTGTAGTGTATGTATGCACATCTAATTCCAATATTCAACATTTCTAAAATATATTTTAGGTAAGAGGCCGACCGCACAAGGGTCATGATGAAAAAGGATTGCCAAAAGGATTGCCAAGGAGACGACTCTCATGTTTTTAATTGTACTTTCACATCATTTGATTTATTTAGACTTTTCAAACATATTTATTTATTTATGAAATTTTTGTGTGACTGAGCTTTTTGAAAATGGTATAAATTTGCAATTTGCACGTTTTTTCGTTTCTTTTACCTTTAAATAACGTAATGATGCATTTAATAATATACTCAAATTGATCTAAGATTTAAAAAAGTCGAGGCGTTACATTTATTTTTCATATTGATTCTATGGTGCATATAAATAACCTGTTAAATATATTTTAGTCAAAAGTAGATAGATTAGGTAGAGCCATCTCAAGGATGGTTTGAAATTATTTATATTTTAAAACTACTTTCAATTTCTTTATACAAATAGTTTTATATATTTTTTATATTTTTAAAAATTGCAAACGTGTTTATATTTATTTCTCTATATGTTTAATTTTTAAAACACAACAAACTTGAATAAAATAAATAGACCATTACCAATTTTATATAAAACAATTTAATTACAAGACATCGAACAAAACAAAAGAAACAACAAGATGCATAGTATCTTTTGGTGGCTTAAGTGTGTTTTGATTGTAACAATTTTATGTTGGGTGACCTTATCAATTTAGACAAAAACATTCTAAAAAGCATGGGTTGATTTGTGTGGATAGCCTCCACTCTTAGAAGCGAGAAATAGGTAATGGGACTATGTTGTAAGGAAATGTCGACGCACATAGATGACGAATTTGAATTCCAAATATGTTAAATCGGTTACTTTGGTACATAATCTATTTATGTCTAGCCCCACAATAACTATCATGCTAAAAATCTAGTTGTGAAGTAATATTTCTTGTCATGCAGAATGGAATTGGCTCCATGTCGAGGTGACCACTGTGCTCGAGACATGGCACCGAGGTTAGTCACCTCATGTCAACTATCCACTTGAACGTGTATTATTACATTATGACAAATATTTATTGAAAATCACTGTGAATAATAATTTAAAGAGAAAGGCCATCTAATCTCATTTGAGGAAGCTTAATACACCATTAGTTACTTTGTCAAATAAAGAAAATAACTAATTTAATAAAAAAGACAAATTAGCTAATGAAATAGAGAGAGAGAGAGAGAGAGAGAGAGGAGTTGGCAGCCCACGTGGGCAATTGGAAGATGAAAAGTAAACTCCAAATGCCAGATTAATAAGCATAAACTACGTGTACGTCCAATTCATCACCTAAAAAATAATCAAATCACGCGCCACGTGTCAAAATCTCGTAACACAACTCCAGTTACGAGTCTACAGTCCAAATGTATCGTCGGTGAGGGTCTGAAAAAAGAAAAACAAATCTACGGGAAGGAAGAAGCCACGTAGGAAGCATGGGGCCCACTGACAGCTAAGTCAGCAACCTGTGATTGTCTGTGTGTCGCTTTCATTAGCTGTCACTTAAAAGAAAAAAAAAATAAAAAAAAGAAAAAAAAAGAAAGTAAAGGTTGACGTCGTTAGATTAAAATATAATTTTATATTTTTTATTTGAATCGGCCGCTTGTGTTTTTTAATAAGAAAAAACAGAGGAAATGCATTTTACTTCAATTTTTAATTTACATTTTTACCCTTCATTTTCTAATTTCATTTAATTTTACATTTACTAGATAGATTTTAAGATTTAAAATTTTTACCTTTGCATTTTCCTTTTTGGTCTTTGGTATTCATTTTTTTCATTAATTAATTTAAATATTATGCATAATTTTTAATTAATTAAATAGTGATGAAAATTTAATTACAATTAATCAATAAAAAATTAATATAAATAGTCAAGAGGTAAATATATAAAATATGGAAATATAAGAGAAAAAAATTAGAGTAAAATTAGTGATAATTAAATAAATAAATAATTATAATAATGAATATAAATGAGAAACAAAAATTAAAAGTAAATAGGGAAAAATTTGAAGTTGTCGGTGTAAGAGGGTGTTTGGTTACAAGTGTACACTATTCGTCGGTGGGTTAGACTCGGTTGGTATTTTTGGAAAGCGCGCCTGTTTGGTGTATGCAAAATAACGTGGCCGTCAGTGCTTCTTAATTTATTTCATTTAATAATAATAATAATTATTATTATTTTTAAAAAAGTTGAATTATGTTCAATTAGTTAGAAATAAAATATAATATAATAATTGATTTTTGCGTGAGGTTTATAAAGAGTTGAATCAAAATATGGAGATGAAGTTTGCGTAAATTTTTTTAAAAAGAAAATAAAAAGGAAAAAACAAAGGTGAGTATGATATGGTGGGCTGGGCTGGGCCCATGGTTAGTGCAACACCTTTCTCCACTATTTATAAAGAACACATTTTACTATTTTTTTTTTTTTTTTTTTTTTAAAAAANTTTGGTTGTTCATGATAGTGTAAGTATTTCATTTGTTAAGATGTGTTGGATCGTCAAAGTTGTTCATTTTTTTTTAATTATACATATATATATATTTTGTTAATAACTTAAATCTAAAATATTTGCAAGACAGTGTACTATTAACATTTTTTATGAATGTCATGGTAAGATTTTCGGGTTGGTCGAGTTGGTCTCATAAAAAACAGTCTAATTTGCGAATCAAGTCGAGTTTTTTGGGTTTTCGAGCTGTGTGAACACCCTAATTCTCAATTTCTCTTTCACCTTTGTTGATGATCACAAGTACACTTTTTGCTCAATTTGTTCCATGTAGTGTAATATCGCTGGAGAAAGAGGAACACTAGAGATGTACATGAAGAGAACAAAGATGAATATCGATTCGACCAAACTAGTTTGATGAACAAGCCTAGCCAGTTTGGTTGGTTCGGTCCAAAATAACTAGTCTAGTTCAATTCGACTAGCCGATCCATTGGACTAGTTCAGAATTTTCGAATCCATTTTGATCATGTTGATTTTTATTATGGTTTTAAGGCTTAATATGAAGATTTTGACAATTTTATCGAAAGGAAACATGCACTATATAGGAATGTGTCAACTTATCCAAGGATTTTCATTATTGGTTCACAAATGTGAGATTTACGTGGGCCTTGCACCCCCTATGGAAGTTGCTTTATCGCGTACACTCACGATATTGTTTAAGTTTCATTTTTTTCCATCAATTCCAGCAATGTAAACATGCATTTGCCCATATTCAAGCTTAGAGAGTATATTAACGAGCCCACCTAATAGGTCCACGTAGATGTTCTTGACTATGTGAAAAGAAGTATTATTGTAACGACTCTATTTTTCCTAATAAAATAGAGACACTACTATATACATGACATGTCTAATATGCAAAAAAAAAAAAAAAAAAAAAAAAAAAAAAAAAAAAAAAAAAAAAAAAAAAANAAATGATGTCATGGACTGACCGGTTTGTAGAATTCATTTAAAAGGAAGGTAAACATCAATGGAAAGAAAAACGGAAACAATAAGTTCAAAGTAATGAAAACGCCTTATCTAACCTAAGAGTTACAACTTAAACAGAAATGCAACTACCCTAGCTCATGGCCTACATAGTGTCGTCGTCATTCGTACATGGGTGTTTTACCCTTACCTGAAAATAAGAGTAGCACATGACTTGCGTATTTTAAGAAATACTCAACAAGTAACCTCACTATTAGGGTTAGAAAATGCATACACAAGTGAGTATGGTGGAACCTATCCTTTCATAAAAACATCATGACATGACCTTGGGCTATGCTTTCTAGTTCATACAGGGTTGGATGTATAATACTTCCCCACACATGCGCATACGGACCCACCAGGTGGGATTATATACGTATGAGCCTGACTCGTGAGCTAGCGCATGCTCACGATGTTGAACACCAGTGAGGTAAAGAGCTTGCATAATATCATGGTGCACATAGATATCGTAAGGTACACATCCGTACTAAACATAATAGAGAAGTATCCCGATGCATGTGTCAGACAAAATGCATGAGATCCCACAACATTAAAATACGACATATAATCATGACTCTAGTCATACCTCCATTTTTTTTCTAATATGGTGTTCTTACGAGACATACATACTTGATACTTATACTATTCTTGGTTAACATACACGGTTTTATAATGTCTCATAGACATAGGGCATACAGATTAATATAGTTTGGCGTGGTACATGGAGGTGCATGCATCAAATAACATTGATAACATAATATAGTTCCATGACATAACATAAACATAACATAGTACATCTAACATAATAGCATACTTGTACATGACATAATATATATCATAGCATAAATATAACATAGTACACATCGTACAATCATAAAATATGATACGTGTAGAGGCCACAGGGTACGAGTCGTTCATACAATAATCAAGTCATCCAATCAAACTAATAATAAGGTACTTACTGAGTTGACCTAAGACGAAGTTACTAAATTTTTTGAGCTGATGTTCATTTCATCCTACTCGTTTAGGTCTAGTTCAAAACTAACTCCAAACTGACTTCCTCAAATTTCTTTATTCCTTCTTTCTTTCTTCAAATTGGTGTTGGCTAGGGATAAAAAAAACTATAAGCATGGCAAAACTACTTGCCCTATGGTTATGGGCTATCCTATGGGCCTTATTCACCTTTCTCTTAGAATCAAGACTCACCAGACAAACTATGACAAAACGAACTAGCGTTAGCATATCTTCACCCAAATTAGGGAGAGCGTGCCCCAAAGGTGGCCATCTTAGCCTCAACCCTCAATTTTTTTGAGTTACACAAAGTGGTACACCCTTTAGGGTGGGGTTCTAAAGCCCATCCATAACATTCACTCCCATGGCCACATCCTATATAGAAAGAAAAGTTAAAAGCTTTTGATACGTTGACACTCCACTTTAGCCAATTTCTTAAACCACCTTAGGTATTAGGATGTGACTCAAGGAATACATGTGTTCGTTCTTTGGAGCACATCCACGAGGTGAGCAACCATTCTCTTGAGCTCTCCCCCTCTTTAACTCGGATGTCTCTTGGAGTAGTATTTCCGACCTCATAAGGACATGTGTTGTACTCAACTTGGCACTTGACCCTTGAGTTCTTTACTTATAACCATTGACGCTACTCCTCTAATGTGATTGGTTCTTTGAAGACAACTTACCTAGTGTGCCTTATGATTTTTTTTTTTTTTTTTTTTTTTTTTTTTTTTTTTTTTTTTTTTTNTTCCAAGCCATTGGAAAATGCTTGGTTCTTGCTTCTTGACGGGTAGGACTCCCCTCACTGGTGTGTCATCCCCAAGAACTTAGGAGAGTCTTGAATCCAACCCCCAACTATCTCTTATTTTACTGCCCTATTGAAAGAGACACTCTTGATGCACTTGTGATGTCTTCATTTAACTCTTGACTCATTTCTTTGGCTGTCATGTTTGACTAAACAGATAAATGTTTCTCTGATACCAACTGTCACGGTCGTACATTTTCAACCGTGTGACATCACGATCTCAACACGCTCATGACAAACATTAAGGAGAACTCAAGTCTCATTCACATTCTTTGCCTTTCTTTGTGGCTTCGTTGAACCTTAGGCGAAGTTTGTCCTTACCAACCGAACACAACTCATGCGAAAATTTAAGTTTGTTCAGCCACGCATGTCACCCATGCGTGCATGTTCAATCATCTATGACCTTAATCAGTTTGTCTCTACACTAGGCCAAGTCATCCGACTCGACCTTGCCTTTACTCAGGGCCATGGTCTCTCATATGAAATGTCACATCTCATCTTGTCATCTTGGTTCCCAATTAGCATGACCCATATATCTTGATGTCATCCCAAGTCCCAAGGTGTCGACCATTGAAGCTCACTCAATCATGTCCATTGAGGCATTTCCAATTCCAATCTTCCTCAAGCATCCATTTCGGGGTCTGCGGCACCAAATTTGACGAGAATTTATATTCCATATGGACAAACTTAACTCCAGAGCCGCATGGTCAAATTCCCTCTGAAGCCTTGACTTTCGAGGTTAAGCCAAGGCCCTATCCAAACCTTTATTAAACCTATCTTTTCCTCTCTTGTCTACTTGTTGCCTTCATATTGTTTATGTCTTATCTTAGCTTCAATGCCCACTTTATATGGTGTGTTAGATGACACATTATCCTCCTCGGTCGCATCATGACACTTGTTTGTCTTTGCCTTCATGTGGTAGGATGGGCGCCACTTGATGGTTGCCACCTTGTGTATCGACATGTGAGAGTCACAACCTACTCTCTTTTTAGTATGGTTGTGACACTAGGCAAAAAAGAATGGATCACACTTTTTTATTGAAGCATAGAAGTATCAGGATGATTATCATGGGTATGTCATCTAGTTGGTTTGGGAATAATTCATACGCTTTAGTCATTGTTAATTCTCCACCCTACTAAACCTCAAATCATGGTTTCCTAAATGTAAGACATATCTTGGAAGTCTTGCATCGGAGTTCATTTCTAATAATGCCTAAAAAACTTTGAACATGGTCATACTACCTATCAAAACCATAGCTTAATAATTTTAAATCACCTCATAACGCGCACACCTTAGTTGTTCTCAAATATAAGTTTAAACCTTTTAGTTCATACCAAGGCGAGGAGGTTTTTTACCTTATGCTACTCCCAAATCTCAAACTCTATTAAAGACACTCATGACATCACAAATCAATTAGTTCCAAGTATATAATATTGAACTTTCATCGTGTCAGCTGGTAAGTTTTCCATTTAATAATCCCAAATCAATCTTTTTTTATGGTCGTACCAACACTTTGATTTCATAGTTTCATATTTCATATGAAAGAATCTTTCTTTGACACTACCACTCTCGGTATCTATAGTAGGTTATAGGATATTACTATCCACCAAGCCTCCTTTATAACTTGACATGTCTAACAAATAAAGATGCCACGGTAATATTACTACCTACTAAGTAGAGGTGCTACTATAAGATATTACTACTTACCAAATAGAGGTGCCACTACATGCATGACATGTCTAATATGCGCGAAAAGGTTCATGCAAAACATTTCATAAATGAAGCCATGGACTTGAAAATTTGCAAAAGGTAAACATAAATGAAAAGAAAAATGGAAACGAAACAACAAGTTCAAAGTAATAAAAATGCCTTGATCTATCCAAAGCGTTACAACTTAAACAAAAATGTAACTACCCTAGGCCCTAGCTTCAGTTCCATCGTCTCCATAATGTTAACGTCATCCATATAGGAGTGCTTTACCTTTATTTAAAAATAAAGTAGCACGTGACTTGAATTGAAATGGGAATTTGGTGGTGGGGAAGTAAAGGAGTTTGTGTAACTATCTGACTCCAACCGTCTTTACCTTCCATGTTTCCCACTTTTTAATTTCTTTTTTATTTTCCTTTTATTTATTTAATTTTAGATAAAATATAGTTTTGTCGTAGAATTCTCTCCGGTTCTCTACCTCATTTGGCAAACTCATGGACCGTCGTCCCCTGAGAATGCTCGAGAATAAAACTTTATTGAAAGAGTAGATAAATGCTAAACGAGAGCGTTTTGAATATCCTAAAACGAGCTTCGATAATACCCTTTACCATTTGTTGATTTTTTTTTTAAAAAAAGAAAAAAAGAGAAATATATTTATAAATGTATATTCATGAAAAAGCGAATATTTAAGAGGGTGAGAGTGATGGGATGGTGAACAAAAGTGGAGCGTCGTATCTGGTGGGTTTAATTGTCGCTGTCGTGTGCAATACCCGTGTGGCGTTAGTGTATTCATTTGTAATTAATTAAAGTAGCAATTAATTTCAATTAATGGCATAAATTATCGTTTTCTTATTCAACAAAGTATATATATATTCTAATATTCTCATGTTTAAACTTTCGATACTTCAATCATATGTGTAACTACGATTATATATGACAAGTCTTGACACGTTCATGTACTTTTTCAAGTGTGTGACGTTGTGATCTTGTCACATTCGTGACAATCTTGAGGGGAACCCAAGTCCTATGTTCATTCTTCGCCCATCTTTGTAGCTTCGTCTGTCCTTAGACGAAGTTTGTCTTCACCCATCGAATACAACTTTTGACCACGCACGCCACCTAGCGTGCATGTTCAATCGTTTGCAACTTAACCAACTTGCCTCTACACTAAGGCAAGTCATTTGGCTCAATTGTGCCTCGACTTGGGGCTAAAGTCTCTGAACGTAACATTGCGTCTCATATTCTCATCTTGGTTCCCAATTAACATGGCTCACATGTCATGATGTCATTCCAAGTCATGGGGTGCTGTCAGCCATGATAGCTCGCTCGGTCATGCCCATCGAAAATGGGCCTACATGTTGTTCATAATATTGTGACATCCCAAATATCCATCCATCTAAATTCTATTGGGGTATTGGACCCTCCCGTGTCCATACTATATCATTTATGGACTCTATACCGAATAACAGGTGTATGATTCAACCTCCGACACATGTGTTGGGGCACAATGTCACCCTTGTCGTCCGATACTGTTTTTGAAAAAATCATTTCAAAGGAAGTCGTCCGAGACATTCGTATTGCAACGCTCGCTCTCACTTTGACACACGAATGTGCCACAAGGTAACTCACTTAGGCCACATGGCTCACGGGTGGTGGAGAACTGACACCATGCCTCCCCTTAAGGCACATTTTGATGTATTTTCAATTTGGCAGGTGTAGAGATGATTTTGGCGAACTGACATACGTTGTCGTGGATTGTCCGTTAAATGTCCAATTGACACCAAATTTAGCAAGATTTCATATTTCATAGGGACAGATTTGACTCTAGAATTGCATGTCTAAATTCCCTCAAGAACCTCGACTTTGAAAGTTAAGGTCTGGCCCCTACTTGACCCTTCAACAAGCCTATCTCTAACACTCATATTGACTTTGTTACCTTTGTCTTGTGTCTCAACTTATCCTTCATGCATATTTCTATGGCCTGTTAGATGATGCACCATCCTTCTTAATCGCAACACTTGTCTTCTTTTGGCCCTTGCATTTCTGGTTGGCCGCCTACCATGTCGCACCTTGTCTTATCTACACAAGAGGGTCACAACCTATTCCTTCATAGTATGATTGTGACATTCTCCCGTACTTAAGTTAGTCATCGTCCTCGATGACTTTCTCAGGGTACAATCCTATCGTGGATTGTGACATCTCCCCCACTTAATCTTGACATCGTCCCGATGACGACCCAAACTTTGGACTGGTTGTCAACTTGTCCCACTAAAATTGATCGTGCTCAAACAAATATAAATTCATTAAGCACCTGACTTCTTTTTTGTCATGAAGCTTATGTTACTGACGCATCTTGGTTAGCTTGGAAACAAATTCGAGTTGATGCTTCTGACTCATCTTTGTCATATGACACAATTTTTTGACTTTCTTTGGTTAGTTCTAGGTTGATATCCCCCAACTTAACTTTGACACTTCTCTCAGTCAATCTACGTATATTCTGAGTAGCACATAAGAGTACACCATTTGGGATGTGGCTTGCAACCCAACCAAGACATTCCTCTTCATGGTACCAACTTTTGTGGAAACAAAGTCTAGACTGCTTGCTAGCTAACTAACTTGCTGAAAATAAACATTCCTCAGAACCATTACAAAAATTCGTGCGCACTATCTATAGACTATCCCACTTTTAGACCTATTCTTTTTTGCTCATCTAGAATTTGGCCACCGAGACTCACAACGTAGATATGACAATTCAATATTGCCATAGCTGTGGGTGAAGCTGGCTCTTACGACGCCTATTTTTGGCTTGGCCAGAAACTCACCCGACAAACTATGGACTATCAAGGGTGAAGCTGGCTCTTATGATGCCTATTTTTGGCTTGGCCAGAAACTCACCCAACAAACTATGGACTATCAAGGGGGCACCCACCCAATCATAGCCACTTTGGTCTAAACTTGTGTATTCTGTGAGTCACACACATTGCTACACCCCTCAAAGTGGTGGGGCTTGCAAGTCCGACCACAACATTTCCTCGTTGTGGCCACATCCAACACGGAAGCAAAGTCAAAGCTTTTGACACAGTCCTTTCAATTGTTTGGCACTAAAAGTTAGCCAACTCTTGTCTTGGTCACCTTCACGTGGCAATTGCTACATTGACGCTTCTCTCTATTCTTCACATCTTCATTCTTTTGTTGTTTTCATATCCAGCCTAGTGCTTATTCTTGAGTAAATGCTAGTCTTGTCATCTATTGTGAAACCACCCACCATTGATAAGAGGGATGACTCAAAGAATTCACTTGTGCTTGATTCTTGGAGTAGTCTCATAGAGTGAGCAACCCATGGCTTTCTCTCTACAGAAATGTCATCCTCCCATAAGCATTTGCATTGTTCATAGCTTGACACTTAGTCGGCGCATGCCTTAACTGACCCTTGACTTCTTTGCGGGAAACCATTGCATTCTCTCGACTGTCTCTATGTAGAAATGTTGTCCCCCATGAGGACTTGCATTGTGCACAACCTGACATTTGATTGGCACATGTATTAAGTGACCTCCCGACTTCTTTGCTTGCAATCATTAACATTATTCCTCTCATGCGAAAGGCTCTTGGAAGGACATCGACCTTGTACACCTTTTGATTCATTTGTTGCCCAATTCGGAACCCATGCTCTTGGCAAATGAACTGGGTTTAGCTTCTTGATGGGTAAGGAATTCCCTCATTGATGTATCACACTCGACACTCTTTAACTTGGAGCTTGGCTTCAACCCACTATTCGTTTATGATCCTAACAACACAACTACCCTGTCAATACTGACACTCTTGACACACTTGTGCGGCCTTCATTTGACAGTTAGGTCTAATTGACATTCTTGTCTTACTTGACACATAAAGGATGACTGTGATACCAACTATAGCGATCATACTTTTTCATCTTGTGTCAAGCGTAATTTTTCAATAAACAAATGTTTATATTCTAATACACTAATGTTTAAAGTTGCCACCATTCAATTATATGGGTAATTACGACGCGATCGTACTTTTTCAATAGTGCGGCGTCATATTCATTTTTTGTCCGTCTTTGTAGCTTAGTTGAACGTTAAGCTAGGTTTGTCTTCACCCACCAAATACAACTTGCCTCTACACTACACTACACCACACCAAATCATTCAGCTAGACCTTACCTCGACTTGGCGCCAAGGTCTCTAAATGCAATGTCGTGTCTCATATTCTTATCTTGATTTCCAATTAACATGGCACACATTCCTTGAAGCCATCCCAAGTCATGGGGTGTTATCGACCATCATAGCTCGCTATCGAGACATTGGACCCTCTAGTGAGAACGTGCCTACTTGTCATTCATAATATTGGGACATCCTGAACATCTATCTATTTGGATTCTACTGAGGCATTGGACGTCCATGCCATATCATCTATAGCCTCTGTACTGGATAGGAAGTGTATGATCCAACCTTTGACGCATGGGGCTGGGGCACAATGTCGGCACACCTATGTCATCCGGCACTATCCTTGAAAAATCCATTTCAAAGGAAGTCATCTGAGTCACTAGTTCCGCAACGCTCGCCCTCATTGTGACACACGCATCTACCACAAGGTAGCTCGCTTAGGCCACAAAACTCAAGGGTGGTGGAAAGCTGACACTATTCCCCCTCCTAAAGTAAACGTTGATGCATTTTCAATATGATAGGTATAGACATGATTTTGGCAAATAGACATGCTATCGTGGAGCATCCATTCGATTTCTGATTGACACCAAATTTGGCGAGCCTTCCTATTTCATATGAACAAACTTGATTCTAGAACTGCATGTCCAAATTTCTTTTGGAACTCCGACTTTCGAAGTTAAGACACGGAGACCATAAGGGTTTAGCCTAGAACATTCATCAAGCATAACAAATTTACTATATAGATATGCAAAATTTTATGAATAAGAGAAAATACAAAATTTACTAGTAGTTGCTAATTCGCGAAGAAAGTTTAAGAAATTTATTAGTATTTTCTATCTCGTAAATAATCTTGAGATGTACACTTTATTTACAACAACAGAAGAATTGAAAAACACAAGTTCTTAAGGTTCTTCGGTTAAAAAAACTCTCATCTCAAATTATTCTTTATGCTTCCTATGAGTGTACATAAACTTTTTCTTGGTCCCGGACATTCCAGCCCTAAGGTAGTCACAAAGTTACTTAGACAGCCATGTCTCAATGGTAGGCAGACGAGTTGATACGATGGTGGGCTTCTTAGCCGCAGATCAACCAGCGCGCACCTTCCTTGGGATGCCTGACATCCATGATTCAACCAGTACTCCCCTGAGGCCAAACCATCTCAGACCCAAATGGCTATAAGACCTACAATGTTGTTCCCATCAGGACGTTTGCTGAGTCCCAACATCATGGAAAGCTAAACCTTGGCAGGCATCTCTGTTTGTGATGCAACCTTTCTCACGTCCAAAAGTTCAGTTTCAGTAGAGACAAGAAAGGCCAACTTCACACTAAAAAAGTACCAATTTAAGTCATGCATAGACTAGATATAAGCCTTTGGAATGATAGAAAGAATATGAGAGAAAAATGCGGTAAAATTCAAGTCAAATTTAAACCAGCAACAATTAAATTAAAAGTCAAATAGAAATTTAATAAAAAAGTTGGTGTTCGAGTTTATTACAAATGAAGAATGGGTTCCGGATACAAATTTTAAACAAAATACAAAAGACACAAAATAAATAGATGGATTGACGTCCTGAGACAATTCCCTCTATGACCTCGCAACTCTCAAATCTCCATCTCGACCAGCAGTCAACGAACCCCTGAAAAAGAAACGTAGATGGTGTTGAGTATAAAAATATTCAATAACCTCCCTACTGGTAGGCTCTCATAGCATCTAATTTCTAGTAGGTATCCACAAACTTTTTTCTATCCTCTGAGAAGTATCTCCATAGTTGTTTGAGCATTTGGGTGGGCCTAGAAGTTGAGAGCTTCTCTTATTTGATTCTTACCTCTAAGGGTCTATGCAGGTTGTACAACCTTTTTGTATTTTGACTTAGGTAGCTTACTTTTCTAAATAGCAAGAGACTGATATCTTGGGGTGTGGCGCTACCTCAATATAATCTGGTGGGATATTATGACATCTGCGGTTCATAACGTCATCTGTTGAGGGTTAACTGGCGAACCTTTCCAATAGGACCATAAAATCACCCGAGCTTAGGAGAGAGACCCCATGTGTTGGCCAGCTACTACGTCCACCTATGTGGTCCACGATCCCATCTTAAGATGGATTTACAACATTGAGGTCTCGTTCGAGAGACCTTTATCCATTTCCACAAGTTATGGCACCTAGTCGTTTTGGTGCACTGCTATAATTGGCCTCAGCCTAGCTTGATGAAACTATACCTGTGATTCTTCTGAATGGTAGGGGTGCTATTGAAAATGACCTAGGTCGCTCATAATGCTATCGGGGTACCAGAGTGAAAAGGATGGTAGAGACTCCGGTGACACCTTTCACATTGATATCGGCCTGAAGAGCTACCTTAGTCTTTCTTGGTGTTGTGTGTCTCGGTCATGCTCAACCAAGGCGTGTTGTCCATGACCGCATGCCCATGACAAACCAAACCGTTTATGTCTTTTCATGTTGTAGTATTTTACTTTTGTATTTCTAGGGAGTATGACGTTTCGGAAAAATCATGTCTAGGCCTGCCAGACATGAAATGCCTCAAAATGTACTATAGGGGGATATGACTAGTTGTCAACTTCTCCCTACCCGATAGTTATATGCAGTAAGCCGTTGTTGTTGCCTTTTGCTTACATTACCCTATAACACCAATTTCAATTTCTCAATTCTTGCTTTCAAAACTCTCTACCCCCATTTTCTAAAACTTTTTTCTTGAATCGGGGCCAGAGGCTCGAGCATATGTCGCTTGGCCGTAGGCGACGCAAGAACGTATAGGCTTAACTCACTTGTTGCTGGGAAGTGAGTGTCGCACAATCACAAGTCCGCTGCCATCAAAGTGCGATTGTGACAAGTGGTATAAGAGCTTTGTTAGCTCCGTGACATATTAAAGACCGAAACCATGTCGACGACAAAGTCGACACCCAAATCACAAGCCGATCGGCTTACTTTGATAGAGGAGGAAATGTTGTTCCTTAAAAAAGTCCCTGACACCGTTTGCTTCCTGGAAGCACGAGTGACAAAATGGAATGGAAAAGTCGAGAAAATCGACGCAATGGGCAATCGCCTAGATGGTTTGCCAATTAAAGAACTAATGTTTCAAGTGGACTCGCTCGAAGAAAGAGTTGCTTCTACGAGTAGCTCAAGATCTGCTGGTAGCCCCGATAGCTCTGTTGCGCATAAAGAGGGACGTGGCGAAGAGTTCAACGAGCTACAAAATACCATGATGAAGTTGTTTAATGGATTAGTCGACGAATTCAGAACAACGATCGATGCCATCCAAGAAAAGATGGTCGAGATGATGGGGTGACCATGAAAGCCATGGAGAACGTCACTTTAGGGCAAACTCAGACACGACCCAACCCAACAAACTGAAGTTCCCAAATCCGAGAGCCTTCAAAGGGAATCGGGACGCCAAAGAGTTGGAGAACTTTATTTTCAACGTCGAACAGTACTTCAAAGCCACAGGAGCCTGCTGTACTGAAGACGTAAAAGTTACAGTAGCCACAATGCATCTCACAGACGATGCAAAACTTTGGTGGCATTCGAAGGTGCAAGACATTGAAAATGGATTATGCATCATCGACTCGTGGGAAGACCTCAAGAGAGAGTTGAGGGACCAATTCTTTCCCGAAAACGTAGAATACATAGCAAGGAAAAAACTGCTAGCACTAAAACAAACTGGAAGCATAAGGGAATATGTCAGGCAATTCTCGACCTTGATGCTGGATATCAGGGGCATGTCAGAGAAAGACAAGACATTCCTCTTCATAAATGGGTTGCAATCGTGAGCCAAAACAAAAATATAGGAGAAAAAGGTTCAAGACCTAGCCACCGCAATCGCCAGCGTTGATAGACAACTAAACTTTGGAAGCGAAGAAAAACCACACAAACCCCAAACACTGGGGGCAAAGCATATAAGTCGCAAGGTCATTGAAATGAAGACCCCAATAGGCCAAACGGAAGTAACAACAGACCAAATGGATGGGCAGATAGACCCCCTCAGAATAACCAAGCGGGACATCTCAAGGACCTTATCCTAAAAAAAAACTACCCGAAGACACCTTTATAGTGCCTGTTGTGTAAAGGCCCCCACAAACTGTCCTACTATCCTCACCGGCCTCTCTCAGTGCACTCCAAGTGTCCATTCAAGAGAGCAACGACACAGGAGTCGAGACTACACAAGACAAGAGGGAAGATCAAGACAACCCCTGAATGAGTGCGCTTAAATTCTTATCAGCCCTCCAACGGAAGGTCGACCCAAAGGAGATTATAGAGAAAGGGCTTATATTCATAGACGCAACAATAAACTTATGACCGAGCAAGAGCACCTTGATAGACTCAGGTGCAATCCATAACTTCATCACCGACCAAGAAGCCTGAAGATTGGGACTCACCATAGAAAAGGACCCCGGAAAAATGAAAGTTGTCAACTCCGAGGCCTTGCCTATCGTGGGATTCTCCAAAAGAGTCCCCTTGAAATTAGGGGTCTGGTAAGGAGAAATGAACCTTGTCGTGGTTCGTATGGACGACTTCGATGTGGTACTTCGGATGGACTTCCTCCTAGAACACAAAGTTATCTCAAAGTCACTGGCGAAATACTTGGTGATTACCGACCACAACCCCATAGTAATACCAGCAAGCATCAAACAACCAGGTAATCTTAGAATGATCTCTGCCATACAATTGAAAAGAGGACTCGCACGAGAGGAACCCACATTTATGGCTATACCCTTGATGGAAGAAGTGACTACTGAGGAAACTATTCCAAGCGAAATCAAGGACATACTAAACAGTTATGCCGACATAATGCCAGAGAGCTTACCACAAACATTACCACCTCATCGAGGCATCGATCACGACATTGAACTCCTTCCCGAGGTTAAACCCCCAGCGAAGAACGCATATTGGATGGCTCCCCCTGAGCTAGCCGTATTGAGGAAACAACTAGATGAGTTGTTGGCGGCAGGATTCATCCGCCCCGCAAAGGCACCCTACGGAGCCCCCGTACTGTTTCAGAAAAAGAAGGATGGGACGTTGCGTCTGTGCATAGACTATAGAACCTTAAATAAGGTGACTGTACGCAACAAATACCCACTACCGATAATATCCGACTTATTTAACCAACTTCACGGGGCCAAATACTTCACGAAGCTGGACTACAATCAGGGTACTACCAAGTACGTATTGCCGAAGGCGACGAGCCCAAGACGACGTGTGTAACAAGATTCGTGGCTTTTCAGTTCCTGGTAAAGCCCTTTGGCCTGACAAACACCTAGCTACGTTTTGCACGTTAATGAACTAGGTTTTCCACGAATACTTGGATCAGTTCATCGTAGTATACCTCGATGACATAGTTGTATACAGCGCAACCCTAGAGGAACACAAGATGCACCTGAAGCTAGTGTTCGACAAGCTGTGGCAGAATGTGTTATATGTCAAGAAAGAAAAATGTGCCTTCGCACAAATATGCATCAACTTCTTTGGACATGTCATCAGTTGTGGACAGATCGGTATGGATAGTGACAAGATAAAAGCTATCTAAGAGTGGAACACTCCTACTTCTGTATCCGATGTATGATCCTTCCTGGGATTGGCGAACTATTATAGGCGGTTCGCCGAAAGATTTTCACGATGAGCCGCCCCATTGACAGAACTTCTGAAGAAAGACCATCCTTGGTCGTGGTGAAGACGGATAACAACGCTATTTGCCACTTCTTTGATTAACCGAAGTTGACGGCAAAACTGTTGGAATAAACTTAAATGTTGAAGGTTAGTTTTTGTTTTAAATAAACTTAATGTCAACTTTATTTAATTTTTTATGTTAGGAAAACTAATTTGGAAAGCAGTGGAAAGAAAAAGGTCCAGAGTTCTTTTAGGGAATGATGGGAGGGGTTTTTTAGAGTTTCTCTCACCCTATTATTAGTACTAGAAAAGGTATAAATACATAGTCCCTTCGCTGTAAAGTCAGAGCAAAAGAGTAGAGAGCAAGAAAAAAGAAAAACAAGAAGTATAGTGTAATAGAAAAAGGTTGAAACTTTGTCTCCTTGTCTCTTCCCTCTCGACATCTCCTTCACAAGTACGCGAGTAGTACTTTCACAAAGCGGTATCGGAGCGTTCGATTATTAGTGTATGTGAGAGTTACTTCACAGATTCGAACGTGATGGGTTAAATGCCGCTACCGCGATTAACGAAGATGAACTACGAGAATTGGAGCATCCAAATGAAAGCTCTTCTCGGTTCTCAAGATGCATGGGCGGTGGTTGAAGAAGGTTTTGAAGAACCAAAGGATACCACGGGTTATACGGCAGCGCAGAACAAGGCGTTAAAAGAATTGCGATCAAAGGATAAGCCAGCATATACATGCTGTTCCGAGCTGTTGACGAGCCGACTTTGAGAAGGTTGCCAAGGAAACTACTTCAAAAGAAGCGTGAGGTACTTTAGAAAAGGTGTTCAAAGGAACCGACTGAGTCAAGCAAATGCGTCTCCGAACTCTTCGTGGCGAGTTGGAGAGCATGAAGATGAAGGAGTCAGAAAATATATCTGACTACATTACGCGCGTATAGACCGTGGCAAATCAACTAAATCAAAATGGAGAAATATTACCCCAGACGCGGGCTGTGGAGAAGATCTTGAGGTTGTTAACCGACAACTTCAAGAATGTTGTATGTGCGATAGAAGAGTGAAAGGACCTAGTGACGTTCACGGTCGATGAGCTCGTCAGTTCTCTCGAGGCACACGAGCAACGTAAGAAGAAGGAGGAGGAGGAGACACTCGATCAAGCACTTCAAACCAAAGCATCAATAAAGGATGAAAAGGTACTCTACTCTCAAAATATTCAAGGTAGAGGTCGAGAAAGTCGCGAAAATGGTCGAGGTGGTCAAGACAGTAGAAATGAAGAAAAGTATAAGGAGAAGAGACAGTCGAGCCAAGCAAATTGGCGTGGAAGAGGAGGCAATCAAGGATGCGGTCAAGGATATTATTCCAACATCCAGTGTTATAAATGTAAAAAATATGGCCACTATGCGAATAATTGTAACTCCGACAAATGTTACAATTGTGGCAGAATGGGTCATTTTGCAAGAGATTGTCGAGCCAAAGAAAAGGTGGAAGAAACGATCAATCCAGCCTTGGATGACGCAACAAACGAAGACATTCTCTTGATGGTCGAAAATGAAGAGCTGAAAAACAAAAGAACACGAGGCACGAAAGACGATGGCGATAGTCGTGAGACGGTAGAAACTGTTGGGAATGAGGTGATATGCAGCGGATTTGGCGAAATCTTGATAGCGGAGATGAGAAAATCGAAGAAGGATGAACAACCGGATAACAGAGTGTTAGGTTATGGAGCCTGATGCTTATTTATAGCTTTGTCAACGGTTATATCCGGTAAAGCTATATTTGGTAAAGCTATATCCGGTAAAGCTATATATGGTAAATAGCTATATATAGTAGATGGTTAAATCGGGTAAAGCTATATATAGTAAATAGCTATATATAGTAGATAGTTAAATCTGGTAAAGCTACATATAGTAAACTGAACTATATATATATCCCATCCGGTAGAGCTTTGAGATGTACTTTCTATTCTCTGTAATTCTCTCTTACTGTACATACGTGAAGTCATCAATAAAAACAAATTCTTTTAGCCAGAGTTCTCCTTGCACTTTTCTCTATCTCATTCTTTGTGTTCATCTAGATCGAGCGTGTGCGTTGTTGTACGATCCTAACAACTGGTATCAGAGCTAGGCGAAATTTACCACGATCTGTGAAGATGGAAAGTTCAAAGATTGGAATTGAGAAGTTCGATGGATCCGATTTCGGTTTCTAGAAGATGCAGATTGAAGATTATCTGTACCAGAAAGATCTTCACGAACCTTTGTTGGGGGTGAAGCCAGATTCCATGACCACAGAACAGTCGAAGCTCAAGGATTGACAAGCCTTAGGAATGATCCGGTTGACGCTATCCAGAAACGTGGCGTTCAGCATTATCAAGGAGAAGACAATGTCAGATTTGATGAAGGCGCTGTCGAATATGTACGAAAAACCGTCGGCTATGAACAAGGTGTATTTGATGCGTAGATTGTTCAATCTACAAATGTGTGAAGGTGGACGTGTTGCTGATCATATAAATGAATTCAATATGATCATAAGTCAACTGAGTTCAGTGGAAATTAATTTCGAAGATGAAATTAAAGCGTTGATTTTGATGTCATCCTTACCCGAGTCATGGGATACTGTTGTTGCCGCAATCAGCAGTTCCCGAGGATTTGATAAACTAAAGTTTGTTGAAATTCGAGATGTAGTTCTCAGCGAAAGTATTCGCAAACGAGAAACTGGAGATTCATCAGGCAATGCTCTCAGTGTTGATCGAAGGGGAAGAAGTAAACCGAAGGGCCCAAAGAAAGGGCGATCAAAATCAAAGAACCGAGAAAAATCTCCAAATAGACCAAACGTAACGTGTTGGAATTATGGAGAAAAAGGTCACTTTCGGATAGGTTGTACAAGACCAAAGAGGAAGTAGAATCACAAATCTGGAGAAGATGATGATTCTATAAATTCAGCAGAAGACATTGGGGATGCTCTAATCCTCAACGTGGACAGTTCGATTGAATTCTGGATTTTGGATTCAGGTGCATCTTTTCATTCGTCTCCAAATAGAGAGTTGTTTCGGAATTTCAAGTCTGGAAATTTCGAGAAGGTGTATCTTGCCGACAACAAAGATTTGGAGATTAAAGGAAAAGGAGATGTCTGCATAAAAACTCCGGCAGGAAATCAGTGGACATTAAAGAATGTCAGATATATTCCTGGTCTAAAAAGGAACCTGATCTCTATTGGTCAATTGGACAGCACAGGTTATGCAACAAAGTTAGGGAAGGGTTCGTGGAAGATTATGAAGGGTGCTACGGTGGTAGCACGTGGCTCAAAATCTGGAACCCTATACACCACCGTAGGGTGTATGAACATAGCTGCTGTTGCTGAGAGTGTTTCAAATTCAAGTCTACGGCACAATAGACTTGAACCTATGAGCGCGAAAGGAATGAAGAGGTTGGCTGCGAAAGAAGTTTCAAAAGGTCTTAAATCTATTGATGTGGGTTGTTGTGAGAACTACGTTATGAGCAAGCAGAAACGAGTTAGCTTCATAAGGACCGCCAGAGAATTGAAGAAAGTGCGGTTGAAAATGGAACCAGATGTGGAGCAAGGTTCCAAGACCACAAAGCAAGTGGGAGTTGAGGTTGAGTTGCGGAGAAAATCACCAAGTGATCTTGTAGCAGATACTCAACAAACTCCTGAGGTTGTTGCGGAGGAATCAGCAGTGGAGCAAGTGACACCTGAACTGGTGTTGAGAAGATCATCCTGTACTATCAGAGTACCAGATATGTATGTACCTTCATTACACTATCTGTTGCTGATGAAAGGGAACCACAACCCTTTGATGAGACCCTACAGTTGGAGGATACAACCAAGTAGGAGCAAGCCATGGATGATGGGACGTCTAGGCTTCAAAAATGCGTTGTACTGAGATTGAGTACGTGGCAATAGTTGAAGCTGGAAAGAAGACGATATGGATGACTGACTATCTGGAAGAATGGGCAAGAAGTAGCACGAAGATATTCTTTACAGAGATAGTCAGAGTGTCATACAGTTGGCGAAGGAACCCGGTCTATCATTTCAAGAGAAAACACAGAAGACGATACCATTTCACTTGCAGGTTAGTGAAAGATGGTGATGTGTTTGGAGAAGATAGAGGGTGCAAAGAATCCAGCAAACATGTTGACAAAATGTGTTGATGTTGGAATATTGAGGTTGTGCAAAGCCTCAATTGATATGGTGCCATGAAGACCATGAAGATGCTCATGGTCGTTTGAGAATGAAATTCTTGGTTGACTAGATCAGTCTCCAAGTGGGAGAATTGTTAGGTTATGAAGTCTGATGCTTATTTATAGCTTTGTCAACGGTTATATCCGGTAAAGCTATATTTGGTAAAGCTATATCCGGTAAATCTATATATGGTAAATAGCTATATATAGTAGATGGTTAAATCAGGTAAAGCTATATATAGTAAATAGCTATATATAATAGATAGTTAAATCTGGTAAAGCTATATATAGTAAACTGAACTATATATATATCTCATCCGGTAGAGCTTTGAGATGTACTTTCTATTCTCTATAATTCTCTCTTACTGTACATACGTGAAGTCATCAATAAAAACAAATTCTTTTAGCCAGAGTTCTCCTTGCACTTTTCTCTATCCCATTCTTTGTGTTCATCTAGATCGAGCGTGTGCGTTGTTGTGCGATCTTAACACAGAGAGCTTGAGCTCAAAGAGAGAGAGCTCCAATGGCGGGAAAGGCAATATGAGGAAGAAAGAGGATGAGAGTGGAAGAGAAAATGGAAGAAGAAAAGAAGGAAGTGAAAGATTTAGAAATGAAGATTGAAAGGTTAGAGAAGGAAGTGGCTGAGCTGAGTGAGAGTTCTTTCTATCTCAAACAAGAGAAGGAAGACAATGGGAAGGTAATCTCTGAACTTGTGAAGAAAATTGGAGAAGGTGCGGAGAAAGAGAAGGACTTGTTAATGGAGATTGATGCTCTAGTGGACGAGCTAGTGAGGGAGGAGAAAGATATAGAGATGCTAACTCAACAGAGAGACTCACTCGACGTGAACTGAATCGAGTCCAACATGAGGCAGTGAATTTACGACACACGATTGAGATACTCAACCGTGATAAAGCCGAAATGGAGGAAGCAAAAATGGAAGCTGANCTTGAATAGGGTCCAATAGGAGGCAGTTAATTTACAACACACGATTGAGATAATCACTCGTGATAAAGCCGAAATGGAGGAAACAAAAATGGAAGTGGAAAATGTCGTGTGGACTTGCGAAGGGAATTGAGTAAACTAAAAGAAGCTATGACATCTGAGTCGAGCGTGGCTGAAAATGGGAGAAATGAGGAGTTGGTGTCTCAAATAGGTTGTCCTCGAGAAGCTCCAAATGAAGTCTCGTTAGAATATGACAAGCTTAGTTTGCTGCTCGAGGACAAGAAGAGGAAATTGAAGAAACCACGACTAAGCTCGAGAAAATGAAAACAGCGCAGGTGAAATCGTTGAATATAGCATTTAAGTTTATGGGGGAGTTTTGTTGGAATAAACCTAAATGATGAAAGGTAGTTTTTATTTTTAGTCAAGTTTAGCGGGTTCCTGGGTTTTAAAATTTAGTGAAAACGCCCCAGGAAAAATGAAAGAATATTTATTTTAAGAAAATAGTGGGTTTTTGAGGTTAGGAATTAGTGGCATTCTGATAACCATATTTAGTATTTAGAAAGCATATAAATACGTTTGTTTTCCCTGGTAAATAGCAAGAGCAAAAGGAAATACATTGTTAAGAAAGTAAAGTGAAATAGAAAAAGTTTTTTTTTTAGTATTCTTTGTCTCCTTGTCTCTCCCCTCTCGACATCTCCTTCACAAGTACGCAAGTAGTACTTTAGCAAAGCGGTATCGGAGCGTTCGATTGTTAGTGAGTGTGAGATTACTTCTCAGATTTGTGAGTGTTATTTTTAACAAAAACAAGCTCGGTGGCAAGAGTCGTTGGCTGAATTCGACTTCAAATTTGAACACAAGACAAGAAAGAGTAACCAAGCAGCCGCTGCGCTGAGTCGGAAGGGTGAACGTGCGACCCTGTGCATGTTAACCCACATTCACTCAAGATCGATGGATCGATGCGCGACATCATCAAAGAACATTGACATAGAGACCTGTCGGCCAAAGCCAACATTGAACTAGCCAAAGCTGGGAAGACACGATAGTTTTGGGTCAAGACAGGCCTTCTAATGACAAAGGGAAATAGATTATACGTCTCAAGAACACGAGAACTAAGGAAGAAAAGCTCATTCAAGAATGCCATGATACTTTATGGGCCGGACACCTTGGGTGGCAATGAACTTATGCCTTAATTAAAAAGGGTATTTCTAGCCAAATATGCGGGACGACATAATGCAGTACACCAAGACGTGCCTCATCTGCCAACAGGACAAAGTCGAGAAATCCAAAGTCTCAGGACTTTTAGAACCTCTACCCGTGCCAACAAGGCCTTGGGAAAGTGTGTCTCTGGACTTCATAACACACCTCCCAAAAGTTGGTGAGTATGACGTCATCTTGGTTATCATAGACCGATTCTCGAAGTACGCGACGTTTGTTCCCACCCCCAAATTATGCTCGGTCGAACTAACAGCCCAACTATTTTTCAAACACATTGTGAAGTTATAGGGCATTCCGTCGAGCATCGTCAACGATAGGGATGGTAGATTCATTGACACATTCTGGACTGAGTTATTCACCTTCTTGGGAACGACTTTAAACATCTCCTCGAGCTATCATCCCTAAACCGATGGACAGACAGAATAGTTCAACTGCTTGCTCGATGAATACTTACGTCACTTCATCAACGCTCGTTAGAAGAACTGGGTAAAACTGCTAGATGTCGCTCAATTCTATTTCAATTGTCAAACGAGTTCGTCTACGGGAGCCCCTTCAAAATTGTAAGTGGACGACAACCGGCCTTGCCCCATATTATTGATCATCCTTATGTAGGGAAGAACCCTCAAGCTCAAAACTTCACTAGAGAATGGAAGTAGACAACAAATATAGCCAGTGCGTATTTGTAAGGACCGGGCTGACGCGATGGCTCTAAAAGGCGGGTAAATTTTAACTTCTTGATAAAACCATTAAAATTTAAAACATAATTTACATTATACCAAAATAGTGTGCGCACATTAGTAATTTAAAATACAACATAATAGTTAAAAGATAGAATAAGGAACGGACACAAAACACTTTAAAACAAAAGGTTTGAGGACGACGGGTGAGGTTAGTTTATGGCACCTGCTCTAGAGTCCGCTCCCGACCTTGACTAGCTCCTTATCACCTGGAAAAAAAATTGAGAATAAGAAATGAGTACAAGACTTAGTAAGTAGCCTACTTGTAGGCTCTTAATCGTGTCCTTGATTTGCTAGGGTACCACATTCTTTGTTCTTGTTGTAAGTACTTAGGCCCTTTCTAATTCTTGTTCTTTACTTGGGGTTCTTATCTTGATCTTTCTTGAGGACCTTGGTCCTTGAATCCTAAAATCTTGGTTTTCCTTTAAGGGCTTTAGTACTGTGGTTTTTGGTTCTGGGTCCTTTGTTCCTGGTTCTTGTACTTAGAACTAGGATCTTGATCCAGGTTCTAGTCTTTGATCTTTCTCTTGTTCTTGGTACTTTCTAGGTTCTTGTTCTGTTCTTCATTCGTTCTCTAAGACACTCCCCCTAGGATTTACGGCACTAGACATGCACCTGACAATCTTGTGTCCAAGGCTTCATGCGTTCCAAGCGACACAGCCTTAACCTAAGTCCAAGGCTTCATGCGTTCCAAGTGACATAGTCTTACCGCATCTTAGGGCTTGCCCTTCGATACGGTCTGCTTAACCTATGCCCAAGGTTTCAAGCGTTCCAAGCGGCATAGCCTGAAAAACCTACATCCAAGGCTTCTTACGTTCCAAGTGATGTAGTCTTAATACTGCATCAAGGGCTTGCCCTATAATACAGTCTACTTACCTACGCTCAAGGCTTCATGCGTTTCAAGCAGCGTAGTCTAAGTCATGAGCATGCTATACTGTGGGAGGTCTTAGGAGGTCATTGATTCGTGGCTAAGGTAACTTACTCTCTTCTGGTTCCTCCGTGACCTTAGACTACTCCCCTTAATAGACCATAAAGGTCACTTGCTCGGTGCATACTTAAACATGGCATCCTGCAAGTCTGCAGGGCATCTCTTCTAGGTGAGGGAAACTTGAGGCATGACATCCTGCAAAGGAAACATGGTGCAGGGCATCCCACCTAGAAGAGGAATTCTTGGGCACCGCTTGGTGGGAGGTCATGGGTCTCTTTCGACATGATCAAAGTATTACCTAGCATTCTTGAGTTTCTGTTTCTGAGTTTGGGGACCTTGGTCCCTCGTCCTTGAGTGGTACCTAGCATTCTTCTTACTTGGGTAGTTATAAAGCCTATGTGTTATTCTTCTTGGTTCTTAATCTTGTAAGTTTCTTACTTAGTACTATGGTTTTTGGTTCTTGGTCCTTTGTTTCTGGTTCTTGTCCTTAGAACTAGAATCTTGATCCTTGTTCTAGTCCTTGATCTTTCTCTTGTTCTTGGTACTTTCTTGGTTCTTGTTTTGTTCTTGATTCGTTCTCCTAGACACTCCCCCTAGGATTTACGACACTAGACATGCACCTGACAATCCTGTATCCAAGGCTTCATGCGTTCCAAGCGACACAGCCTTAACCTACGTCCAAGGCTTCATGCGTTCCAAGCGACGTAGTCTTACCGCATCTTAGGGCTTGCCTTCGATACGGTCTTCTTAATCCTATGCCCAAGGCTTCATGCGTTCCAAGCAGCATAGTCTGAAACCTACATCCAAGGCTTCTTACGTTCCAAGCGATGTAGTCTTAATACTGCATCAAGGGCTTGCCCTATAATACAGTCTACTTAACCTATGCCCAAAGCTTCATGTGCTCCAAGCGGCATAGTCTGAAAATATACATCCAAGGCTTCTTACGTTCCAAGCGATGTAGTCTTAATACTGCATCAAGGGCTTGCCCTATAATACAGTCTACTTACTTACGCTCAAGGCTTCATGTGTTCCAAGCAGCGTAGTCTAAGTCATGTAACGATCCAGATCCACCGTAGCAGATATTGTCCTCTTTGGGCTTTTCCTTTCGGGCTTCCCCTCAACCAATGTGGGACATCACAAGTCATGAGCATGCTATATCGTGGGAGGTCTTAGGAGGTTTTTGATTTGTGGCTAAGGTAACTTACACTCTTCTTGTTCCTCCGTGATCTTAGACTACTCCCCTTTATAGACCATAAAGGTCACTTGCTCGGTGCATACTTAAACATAGCATCCTGCAAGTCTGCAGGGCATCTCTTCTAGATGAGGGAAACTTGGGGCATGACATCCTGCAAAGGAAACATGGTGCAGGGCATCCCACCGAGAAGAGGAATTCTTGGGCATCGCTTGGTGGGAGGTCATGGGTCACCTTGGACATGACTAGAGTATTACCTAGCATTCTTGAGTTCCTTGTGTTTGGGGACCTTGGTCCCAAGTCCTTGAGTGGTACCTAACATTCTTCCTACTTGGGTAGTTGTAAAGCTTGTGTGTTGTTGTTCTTGGTTCTTAATCTTGTAAGTTTCTAAGGTCCTTAATTTCTTGAGGCATAATTTGTAACTTGTACTTGTAACCATATGAACGCATCTTAGCGTGATTTATTCTAGAAGGTCATTGATTCCTAGGGAGTTCTTTAGAGGGTTTTAGAAGAGTCTAGAGTCTTGTGGTGTTTTCTTTAGGTGTTTCTTGGATCCTATCTTGGTTTAGGTTCCAAACTTACTCCAATCAACTTGAAACCTCAAACTTATCTTCATGTCCTACATAATCGACCTTATAAGAAATAGAAAATCATTCGGAGCACGTATAGACCCTGAAATCTCATAAGTGACCTAGGGGCATTTTGGTCATTTTATCTCTAATTCTTGGTTTTGCTACTTAACGTTTTCTAATGGCTCTCAAGCTTCACCAAATAATCAAACATCATAAAATAAGATCTACTTCAGGGTTTCATAGCATTTGGAGGTCATCTAGGTCATGAACCGTAGGTAGATATCCTTAGGGGCATTATGGTCATTTTGCACCACTTATTGGTTTACCTACCTATCCTTATCCAATGACTACCAAACTTCATATATGACCTCAACATGCTATAATATACTCACATAAAATTTCATAGGCAGTGGAGTTTATCTAGTAGGTTATTCTAACGTTACCTAATTACCGAGCAATTTGATCGGGTTAGGGTCTTAACTTGCAGTTCTTTGAGTTTTTCTTTCATCTAACCCTAGTTCATACTTGGCTTAGGGTTCATATGGAAATCCAAGCGATTTCTACAAGTATTTCTTAACAAAAAGTCCAAGGTGGCTACTTACCTCGTTGTCGACGTTCGGGACCTCTTTTCTTGAGCTTCCGATACCCGAATTACTTCAACTTTCCTTTCACAGATTCCTTATTGTGTCTACTTTCTGGAACTATAAAGTTTTTTTTATGAGAATCAATTTGAAAGGGCAAATAGAGAAAAACCAAGGGAAGGTCGAGTTTTGGGTTGACATGGCCGGTTCAACTGAATTGGCCACGTCATCGTCTTCTTCCTCCAGACGGGAAGAAGACGCGCGCGACCGTTTGCGCCGCCGTCTGTAACTCACCCTCCCTAGCTCCGATCACGCCGTTTCTCCCCTCGATTCCTTCATGAAACTTAAAGAGAGTGTTAGAAGGAAGAGCTAGGGATAAATTCGTACCTTTTCTTGGATTGTAACCTAAGATATTTGCTTCCAAAGTTCGTCCAAAATATGATTTCTCGCCGGAGTAAAAACAGAGGATTTCTTATTGGGTAGCCGATTCTAGGGGTTTTTGAAGCTCGATTTCTTCACGAAACCTCTTCCTTATTCTTCATTCAAGATAAAGGAATTGGTTTAGAGGAACGACTTTGAGTGTGGGATCTTAATTTTTAGAAACCACTCTCGGTCTGCAAGTTACCTAACACCTCCAATTTTCGATCTCTTGGGTATCTTGTTCTACGACGTTTCAGCTCTCCATTCCTTCAGCAAAGTTACTCGAATTCTTCCTATGAAGCTAGAGGAATCCTTAATTTGAAGGAAAAGAGGTTGTAGATAGGAATTCGACACTTACCTCCAATTTGAGCCCGAAACGGATTTTCTTCAATTGGGAACGTTCCTGAGGTTATTTCTCTTCGTGGTCTTCTATGGAAACATTCCTTGGAGGTGCATAAACCTATTGGGATCGTCCTTACTCGAAGAATACTTGTATATCCTCGGATTGGAATTTTGAGTTTTCCTTGAAGCTCTTTAATGGCGGATTGGATTGGGGGAATGGTTTCTAGACACTTTCAGGACTCTATTCCTTCATAGAACTTGTGGGTAATCTTGTTTAGAAGCTATAGGAACAAGTTTGAAAGGAAATGGTGGAGAATTGCTCTCGAATTTAGAAGAAACCCGAGAGTAGGAGACGCAAAATCTAAACACTTATTGCCAACGACTGGGAGATCGACCTTGCTCGATTCTTGTTCCAAACGATTGTCCCAACTTCAGAATTTATAGAAAAAACTTAAACCGACATAGGGAGCTCTAGAATCATCGTGAATTGTTGGTTGGATTTTCTGGAAAATCCGTCGGAAATATCTACTCCGATCAGAGCCTCACCGACCTTGGTTTTGAATCCTAGCCGTTTGGTGTGACGATCCGTGAGTGTTCTAGAATATATACAAGTTTGGAGGAGATCCAACGGTCGAGAGTCGAGATTCGAAGGATTTTGTGCAGAAGGCACTGTGAAGGTTCTGATTTTTTAGCAGAATGGCAAACCGTAATTATCCTTAACTTCAAGGGTATTTTGATAATTTGCCACTTTCCAAATATTTTATTATTATTTTCTCAAAAAATCTATAATTTTCCTAAAAATTCTTCCTTCTCATTTTTCCCTTATTGAGCATCTTGAAATTCCTTCTGGATAAGGAATTAAAAGTCTAGAAAGATTCTTAATAATTGGAAAAATGACCTTTTTGTCCTTTTCGCTTATGCTTTCACTCCCAATCTTCTCCAAAGGTCTGAAGTCCTTAAGACTACTTTTTAGGGTATGAAATGACTTACTAAAACCCCTTTCCTTGCTTAATCCTCGTAATTTTCTTCCTTGAATCCTTTGGGTCTTGCATAGGTGGCTTTCCTCCATTTTTGGGGTGTTACAGTATTTGGAGAAAGCTTATAAGCACATGAAGAAGTGGGCAGACAAGAAATCATATTTCGAGCAGGAGACCAAGTCCTCATCAAGTTGAGGCCAGAACAGATCAGATTCTGCAATCGAAAGGACCAGAGACTAGTTTGAAAATATGAAGGCCCGGTTGAAGTCCTCAAAAAGATCGGGGCTACTTCTTACAAAGTTGCGCTACCCACATGGATAAAAATTCATCTAGTAATTCATGTGAGCAACTTGAAGCCCTATCACCCCGATCTAGACGATGATCAGCAAAATGTAATCACAAGACCGAGTATTGATCTGAAACAAAGAGACACCAAAGAAGTAGAGAAGATCCTAGCCGACAGGGTTAGGAAGATAGGAAGACCTGTACGGAGGATTCGCAAATTCCTTGTCAAATGGAAGAATCTCCCTACGGAAGAAACTAGCTAGGAACGCGCCGAAGATCTCGACTTTGCCGCCACCCACATCGCCAGGTTTGAAAATAGTCGGTTGACAGAGACGTCAACCAATTAGGTGGGGGAGGATGTCACGGACATGCTCGTCCAAAGCGTGTTGCCCATGGTCGCATGCCCATGACAAACCAAGCCCCTTATGTCTTTTCATGTTGTAGTATTTTACTTTTGTATTTCTAGGGAGTATGACGTTTCGGAAAAATCATGTCTAGGCCTGCCAGACATGAAATGCCTCAAAATGTACTATAGGGTTATATGACTAGTTGTCAACTTCTCCCTCCCCGATAGTTATATGCAGTAAGCCGTTGTTGTTGCCTTTTGCTTACATTCCCATATAACACCAATTTCAATTTCTTAAATCTTGCTTTCAAAACTCTCTTTCGAAATCTCTTTGCCCCCGTTTTCTAAAACTTTCTTCTTGAACTGGGGCCAAAGGCTTGAGCATATGTCGCTTGGCTGTAGGCGACGCAAGAACAAATAGGCTTAACTCACTTGTTGCTGGGAAGTGAGTGCCGCACAATCGCAAGTTCGCTGCCATCAAAGTGTGATTGTGACAGTGTGGAGGTCTACTAGGTTTGTAAAACGTCTAGGCGATTTAACCTCATCTCACATTTCCAAGACACTCGGTACTAGCACCTCGAGGTTAGTCCAATTTCTGTGAGCACTAAGGTCTAGACTTCTGATCGCCGCCGACAATCCTATGGTGTTTGATATACTGGAAAAATTTACTGACCCAAGTAAATGTAAAACCGCTCTAGCACTAGTGCTCTAATCTCAAGTTGGCTCTCTCACCAAGATTGGTTAAGGAGATAATTATCACAATCACCTAAAGCCCAAAATTCATAATCTAAACATTCCTGAAACTAGGTTCTTAAGGATGTCTAGGCGACTTAAGACACGGACTTTCAACTCTAGAGTACTCTTTACGAACTCCTCAAGTTTTCTTAGTTTGAGAGTACTAAGGTCTAGACTAGTAGATTGCCACTCATATTCCTAAAGTGCTTGGTGTGCTAGAGGCGTCCTGTCCTGGGTCATCATTTAGTTCACATATCTCTAGTGCACACTTAACTCAATACAGATATCTACATTCTATAGTCACCCGGAGCTATCCTACAATTTCATGCATTCAGCTCAACAAAGAGATAACATCATTAGTCACTCGAAACGCTGCTCACAATATATGAACCTTCTTTCTAGCACAAGAGAAAAAGCACGTAACTCAAAATCTTATCTTAGGGGCTATTTGAATTTTTCTGAAATAGGCGTCTTATTCACAGCTTAGTATGATATTTTAATGCCCTAATCATGCATTGTAACCACGTAAGGTTGGATAAAATAGAATGCATGATCGATCTAGTGATCCTTACCAGTATTTCTCAAGGGAATCTAATAATTACTTGGATGACGCGTGCCCGCCCTTCTAAGCTAGATTTGTAGTATATTAGGAGGTCCAAAATTTCACAAATTTCTCTAATAGACCATAATTCAAGTTGAATTAAGGTTAGTATCAAAACTAGAGAAAAAAACTGACAAACGAAGGTCGAACCGACCAAAAAATTGGACCGCACATGTGCTTGAAGGGGCAATACGCAGGACTTCACACACGAGTAGTTAGGCGCGTCTGAAAGGAGTACATTCATTCATTACGTAAACCATGGCACACATAGATAGGAGCAACTACATCGATATGGGTTGGGAATTTAGTTCAGGTCACGCAAAGTGGGTCGGATCTACGATTCGTGTCCCTGTTAGGTGTCAGCCACGTTGCTTCACTTTGTGTGCGACACATGTCTACCGCTCATCCTAACACACTTATAGCCCCATTCCATAACACGTCCCCGTTAGGTGCCAGCCACAATGTCACGATTATGCTTGTCCAAAGCGTGTCGCCCACAGCCGCATGCCTGTTACACGCTGAAACCCTTGCCTTGTACTACTTTATCACTTTCTTTTACTGCTGTCATGCTGTATTATTTCCTTCTTGTTTTTGCTAAGAGTATGACGTTTCGTCGAAATCATGGCTACGCCTGGTAGACATGAAATGTCTCAAAATGTACTATAGGGGGATAAGACTACTTGTCAAATTCTCCCTACCGGTAAAGTTATATACTATTTAAGCCGTTGTTGTTGTCTTTCGCTTACATGCTATATAACATTACTCTCAATCTCTCTCTCATTCTTGCTTTCAAAACTCTTTCCAAAGCCTCTCTGTTCCGTTTTCTAAAATCTTCTTTTCAAATCGGGGCCCGAGGCATGAGTATACGTTGCCCGACCATAGGCAACGCAATCTGAAGTTGACTTGACTCACTCAGTGCTGAGAATGACTACCACACAATTGTCAAATCCGCTAACAAGAAAAAGCGATTGTGACACACCACATACACCATACACCTGAACATATGCATTATCTAGCAATATTTTGGGGCCCTCTAGCCCCTCCTAACACAGCTTATTGCTGTTCAGACTTTATCAAGCAATCAGGTATACTTTTCTATTATAAATGAGATATCATGTCTTCATTAACATCTTTGATTAGAAATGGTGAGCAGTTCAAACTTCTTTGGTCTCTTTGAGTTATTGTTTAAACTTTAGAGACCATTGGTAGGTATGAAAAGGGGAATAAAAATAGAAGTGTCACAATCAAAATAACAAGAAAGAGATATTGTAAATAGTTTTATATAGAGACTACAGTTGCCATTGATTTAACCTCATGAATGCATTTGGAAGATATATATATATATATATATATATATATATATNTTTTTTTTTTTTTTTTTCCTGACAGTTTTTAGCATAACGTGCGCAGTCGATAAATGTTATGGATTATTCTCTGCTTGTTGGGGTCGATGCTGAGAAAGAACTTGTATGTGGGATAATCGATTATCTTAAACAATACACCTAGGACAAGCAATTAGAGACATGGGTAAAACTCTCCCTCCTCTCGAAAAATGTACTGCCCACTGTTATTTCTCCAAGAGAATGCACGAAAAGATTCAGAAAGTTCATGGCTGCACATTTTTTGAGTGTCCTAGACCATTGGAGCCTGCAGCAGAGCTTCCTCTAGCTTTGGGAGCTCTGTGGTGTACCACATATCATGCTTCTTCTAAGATGAACAGTGAAGAAAATGCTCGGTTTTGGTTTAGTGTCAAATATACATATCGATACAGGAAAAATGTGAATCGGCTGGCATCATTATACTTACAAATTCATATTCACTTTGTTCAATCATTCAAATTCTTGAAGCGGATTTATTGTAATTTTTGCGAGAAAATTTGTAGTATTTTTCGTGTGATCAACTTGAGAGGCATAAAAAAGGGCCATGAAGAAAGAAAGTTGTAAGGACATCATCTTCCTCCATCCTTCAAAAAACCTATAATTCACCTTCCAATGAAATTAGATAAAATTTCTTTCATAAACTGTAAAGATTATACAAAATTTTCATCAACTAAAAGATCACCTAATAACAAACTCTAAGAATACATGTAAAAACTCATCCGAATATATTTGAAGAACCTATTGGGTGAATCTCCATAATATATATAATATTATCCCAAACCTCATCCACTTCTAATTTTCTTTCTCATTTTATCTTCTTTTCTATACCTCTCTCGCCGTTCTTCTCTTTGCCGCTTTTTAGACAGCTGCTCGTTTTTGGCATTCTCCGCTTCAAGCTCTTTTCTTTTCTTCTCTTCTTTGATCTTTCGTTTCTTCATCTATAAGGACAAATTTGAGATAGAAAATATGGATTAGAAGTTATCTTATTATATTCTAAGAGAAGGAAAAAAAAAAAAAAAAAAATGCATTACTTTCTCATGTCTCATAAGTTGAAGCTGCTGAACAAGAGCATGAACTTTCCGTTCACGAGGCTCCATCACGACAGCTCTTCGCTTTTCAAGAAGTGGCCTCTGTTGACTAGGTTTATCCTTTGGTTTTGATTTGAATGGCAAGGCTGCTTGTAATGATTTGGGAATCACCAATGGATTGAACTTCCGTTTCTGCCTTTCGATTGGCTTGTACACTGAATCCTTGTTCACAGGAATGGGAAGATTATGTTCTTTCCTGAGTTCAGCCACAGTTTTCATCCCTTGCCATATTCGACCACGAGGTTGCAATGCTGTAGTCAGCGGGTTGTAGAATTGAGGAATTTCAACTTTAGTCCATGCACGCAAGAAAACTACATCACTCATCCGAATCTTGTCCTCGAAGGTACATCTAGCAATCCCTTCCTTGGGGACTCCCCCTCTCTTCTTGGGCTGGTTACCAATCTCCTCTTTCGCAGCCTGCAGATAGATAGCATTGGTTGAAACTAGGAATTAAATATCCATTGATGTATAGATATCATTATTCCAGGCGTCCAACATAGCCTGGAGTGAGAATCAATACTTTTACAATACTGTAAAAGGTATCAACAGACGAGAAAGAAAAAGTAATCAAATGATATCCTAACATCCCTGCAAATACTTGACCCTACGTCTAGCTACACATATTGACCATCTACAGATTTACAATGGCAAATTACATAGAAGAACTGGTAAGGGTCATTCAGTTACAAAATCTATAAATTGATAAATAAATCTTCTATTTGTTCTTTTATTGCTTTCATCAGATCAGCAGGCAAGCAAGCCAGGCTTAAGTTTCATTCCTCAGTAAATAACTTTTATATATTTTTTTTTGTTTATCTAGAAACTAAGCTTTCATTGGAAAAAAAAATGATAGAAAATACAAGGCAAAAATATTTACGGCCGATCACCTATATATCATGAAAAGTCATCATAAGAACCAATAATTCACACTGTTTAAACAGAAGCCAGATCACGGTTCAGTAGTTCATTAGCAAGCAGACTATAAGAGAATATATAATTGGAAAAAATATGGGGGTCAGGACAAGTACGGGTGAGGTACATAAGAATTTCCTGTAGTAAGCATTACAATAGAAAGAAACAGAAAAAGAATAAACTCTCTATGAGTAGGAAAAATAACATGCAAAATGTCTCTATTTGAAACAGACATACCTTTTTGACCTGGCCTCGAATACCACTGACAGTTCGAACAGATGCACCTTCAAAACGAGCTATTTCAAGATCTGAAGTAAACATATCTTTTATAAGTGCTGTCTTCTTAAAAATTTTGCATGGATAACCAACTAGCTTGATTTTCTTGACCACCCGCTCTTCATGATTGGATTGGAGCACAGTAGCTGTTGCACATATTCTGAACGATGCCTGAGAAGCCATACAAAAGGTCTATAAAAAGCTAGAAAAGGCCAACAAAAGATGGCAATAAAAACTTCAAAGTAAAGTTTGGCATCAAATATTTAATCTATAATGCAAACAGCTGAAATGGCACAAGACAAACCTTATGCTTATGGGGAAAAAAATTAATCAAATGTTCATGTCATACAAGAATATGTACATAAAAGATGAATTAAAATGCAGTGATTCGTGAAGACTCCAGAGGATAAGACATTCTCAAATGAAGAAGAAAATAAATTCACAAAAAAGAGCCTCATCTAGAATACAAATAGCAAAAGATAGCTACGAACACTTGGCATTCATTCTTGCCGTCTTTCGCTTTTATGCCAAATTGAATACTTCAGATGGTATCTAAATTGAACACTTTGGACAGACCAACCAGAGAACTATTCCTGCACTCTTTCATTTCTTATAAGAAACTAGACCTTAACTTTCAAAAAGGAATACAAAGGGGTGGAGACAAGGAGTTACCACCAAACCAAGAGGATTACAAAAGAATTTCCAGTATACCTGATTGCTCGATAAAGTCTGAACAGCAATAAGCCCTGTGTTAGGAGGGGCTAGAGGGCCCCAAAATATTGCTAGACAGTGCATATGTTCAGGTGTATATTTAAGCATGCGGTGCCTCCCATTTGAATCTTCAATTGCATAAACAGGGGTACTTTGGAAACGTCTCCATCCAACCGAAAAAATTAATGGATCTCTAGTCTTCAGTACCTTCTTATGCCACCTATGTCGTTTTAATCTGACCTGCAAACATATTATTAACATATTATTGCAAGATAACTGGGTGAAAGAAGAACACACTTTGAATAACTTTTCCAAAAAGAAATAAAGCTTTAATCAAGGAATGAAGGACATCGATAGAGTGATTGGACAAGAGCTTCAATCTCAATATATCTCTTTATATCAGGTTCATGACCCCTTCTGGGGTTAGAGTGTTATGGTTTAATTACATTATCGGAAACTTAGTAAGGTGAGATACATGCAATCGACAACTTCTCAGCATGACACAAGAAAAAAAATACAGACTAATCAAGTTAATAAAAAAAAAAAAGAGAGATCTCTTAAAATATTACCTGCATGTATCCAACGTCATCCTCCCCCGGCCCAATTCCTCCAACCAAAATTGGCTGGCAAGGATCAAAATGCTCCACCATCTCACAAGGAACACCATGAACTTCCAATCTTACGTATGTCCCTGATTGGAAGCCCTCAATCCCCAACCGGAAGGCTTCATCAATATTATCAAGTTCAGCTTTATTCCTTTGTTTCCTAATTTCAATTTCCTCCTTCATCTGAAACAATCAAGCATGAAGCAGTGCTCAGGGTCATGCAAAAACTACCAACCTTTTAAAAAGGAGGGAGAAGGTTTACCTTGTCATGATAATCATCACCTTCATTAGCTTCACTGTGGTTTAACTTTCCCTCACCTTCTATATCACTTCCATCCTCCGGTGCCTTAGATCCAGCATATGTAGGTCAGAGTTAAGTCTCTAACAAATTCTTAAAAAAGAGAATTAAGATAAATAAAAGGTGGTGGAAAAAACAAGTATAATCAAGATCATCAAAAGGATATTCAGCATCGAACTGTGCCCGAAGGGCAAGCTTTTTCAGCCTGCGCTCCTCAATTGTTGAGTACTCTGCCTTTTGGACCATGGCACCGGTAGTTTTATCAGCACTCTCATACTTCTCACCAGTTTCTAGATCTTCAAAATCAGCATACACATCATCTTCTTCAACTTCGTCCTGAGAAGATTTATTTCTGAGAGCAGCTTTTGACCAATCACCAGTGACAAAGCGGTCACGAATGCTCTCCACATTATTATCATTGAAAAAGTTTGTAAATTTAGAATAATCCTCAGAACTGGCATTTGCACCATCCACTGCTTTACTTTCATTCTGCCATTAACAATATATTAAAACGTTAAAAAGTGACCACTATTCGCACAATCGGAAAACCAACAATCAAAAACATGAAATCTTAAAAAAGGGAATATATTTTTAAAAAATTAGTGCAAAGAGTAAACCTTATTTCCCTCGCCTTTGATTTACAAGGAAAATACCATTTTCCTCGTCATTATCATCCTCATCCTCATCCTCATCTTCATCTTCATTTTCATTTTCATCATCTTCTGACAACATTTTTTGACCGTCAACATCACTGTCATTGTCATCTTCTTCTTCATCTGAATCCTACAAAGATATAAAAGAAAATATAAGGACACTAACAACGTTCTTTTTTGGCACATTGCCTGCAAAGTTGACATAAATTGGATTGTGCACACAAAATATAAATGAACAGCCGCATCATTTCCAAAATTAAGTCAGTCACGTTACCATGAGATCATCAGAGTCAACATCATTTCCAAAAACAGCTTTTCTCCTAAGCCTCCCTTCATGAAATTCAATATGTTCCTTCATATGGTCTTCAACAGGGGATTTCTGATTTAACAAATCATTATGCTCTTCTTCATCAGTGCCCTCACTTTCAAATTTAGCCTTTTTCGGGGTAAGGTCATCTTGATCGGACGACTCCGAATCATCGGTATCATGTATTACACCAGGTCTATCAAGTTCCACCAACCCAGGTTGACGTTGCTCTGCCGGCTCAATACTATGGATCCCATTTAAGTTGTCAGGTTTTCTGCCAAATAGGGAAATGAAGCTCTTCTCTAACTTTTCGTCAACTGAATATTTTGTGTTCTGGAGAGACTTCACCAGAACTTCACCCACATCTTGAACTTTACCTGATTATAGCATAAGAGTTACTTCAAAATAAGTGACGGATGACTGCTAATATGCAGAGAATGTGGTATTAAAATTAAAATGAGTAGTAATTAAATATTCAAACCAAATTGATGACTATTCACCGTTTTCAACATGCTTCTTTAAATTTACTAAATCTTCTATTTTCCCATGACAACTATCAAGGCAGTAAAATAATGGAAGCCAATTACCTTTGGTTGAAGGAACTTCTTTATCATCATCAACTTGGGAATACTGAACGAAATGGTCATTAATATTTATATAAACAGCATCCTTATCGTACAAAAGATCCCCAAGCCCAGACATAGGAGCATAAAACAATTTTTCCTTATCACGTAGTCCTTTCTTCTTGGCAGCAGATGGCAAAGGACAAGGATCAGCCAAACTGGTTACATTAGCCAAATTAAAATCACCCACGCCAGAGATGTGAACCTGATTTATGCATTGAAAATAAGGTAATGTAAAAACAATGTTGTAAACAATAACATAAACAGATAATAAATCCTACAGAAAAGCAAAAGCATCAACCAGAGAAGTGGTACCTTAGTTTCCTTCTTCAAATTACAACCTCGAAGATAACCATATAGTGTGATATTTCTATCACATTTATTATTCATATGAACTCGTTCAGGTGGAGTGACATCTTCAAATCGATCAGATAAAACATATGGATGGTTGGTACGCCAAGACAGTGGCTGAAACTTCATCACAGAGATAAACCGAGCAAGATTGTGTACTTCACGTTTAGTGTACCTGTCGATGAGAGAAAATTGAGTATACAAAATCACATATCAACCTATTGCAAACATTCAATGATGAAGTGTAACAAAAATGAATGTTTGAAGATAGGAGTGAAGAAGAAGATCCTTACTTTCCATGAATAAGCCCAGACAGATAAAATAATTTTGCTCCTGTGCGTATCTCAGTCCAAAAGCGATGTTTAAGATGCTGCTTTGTTTTCCTCAACTTTTTTGCATCCTTAAACTTATCAAGGTGAGTGAGAACTCCCATAACTTTTGGAAGTCCGTGATTATGCAAAATGTTGAGGAACTCAAAAGTCTCCTGTGATGTTGGTAAGATATTTAAATTAACATAACAAATTTCATTATAATCTTCAAATAAGTGGAATCATGGTATCTCACCATCTCAAAACCGTAACTACCATCAATTAGAAGCAAAGTCAAATCAGCAAACTTCGCTGCGTCAATCAT
>NC_036639.1:7890940-7911270 GCF_002806865.2 Cucurbita pepo subsp. pepo | reverse complement strand
TCCTGTTCATGGATTAACGAAAATGTGCAAAAGCTCTATTTGCCTCTGCCATTCTATGAGTCTCTTCCTTTTTACGTATGGCATCGCCACTCCCTTTGGCAGCATCCACTAATTCGGAACTTAATTTGAAAGCCATATTTCGACCCGGACGTTTTCGGGATGCCCCTAATAACCAACGAATGGCAAGTGCTTTTCCTTGTGTGGATCCTATTTCAATGGGAACTTGATGAGTTGATCCGCTTACACGTCTTGCCTTTACTGCTATATCGGGAGTTACTCCACGTATTGCTTGACGTAAAACAGATAGTGGATTTGTTTCTGTCTTTTGTTGAATCTTTTTCATGGCTCGATAGATAATTTGATAAGCCAATGATTTTTTTCCGTGTTTCAAAATACGGTTAACCAACATGTTAACTAATCGATTACGATAAATTGGATCGGATTTTGCAATTTATTCTTCTGCAGTACTTCAACGTGACATGAGGGTGAAAGGGGTTCAAAAATCAGTTTTCATTTTATAAGGGCTAAAATCATTTATTTTGGCTTAATTTTTTTTCCTAATTTATGTTATTTAAACTATATGTTATAATTTAATAATCTTTGAAATTTTAATTTATTAGGGTAAGTTTTTTCATTGGGCTTTTCTTTCTGAGTTGTATTATTTAAATGATTGTGTTTTTAGTTACAATCTTGAGAATTTAAATTTATTAGTGTCTGTGTAACCATGCAATTTCTTCGTTGCCACTACATGCATGTCATCCTCATCATTACATAGGTATCTTATACTTTATGTTAATTTTTACTAAATAAAAAATACCAAAATTGTAAAAATAATCCCATCAGGCTATCCACTCCCACTCCATACCCAATACGTAATACTAGTCCTAGTCCTAAAGCACTCCTCTTAGAAGACCTAAGGTCACACGGTTGGTGAATAAAATGAACCTTATCATAATACATATTTCTAATATTTGAACAATGATTCAGAATTTAGATTTGAACCATCGTGTCTCGGCATTTTCCTGCGTCCACTACGACATATTTTGGTTCTGACATCCTACAAGAAATATGGGTAGGTTATCCCACGTACATCTAAGATGACTCAGGGCATGAAGTGAGTTTGAATAGAGTAGTACCTAGTGTCAACCATTCTATGAAAAGAGGAGGTAGTGACCCTCATGCGCAAACAGACAATGTGGTGACACAGAAGGGGTTCCAATCGGCTTATGTGAGGGTCGAGATAAGACAAGTTCCATGATGTGACCGAAGAGAACATACCATCAAACACACCATGAAGAGTGTGCATTGAAGCCAAGCTAAGACATAAGCAAGATAAAGGCAAATGGTTGACATGAGTGTCAAATATAGACTTGAAAAAGACCCGAGTAGGGCCTTGATCCTCAACCTTGGAGGTCAAAGTTCCAATAGAGTTTGGGCATGTGGCTTTGGATTTAAGTTTGTATATGTAAAATATAAATGCTAACCAAATTTAGTTTCAATTGGATACCCAACAAACGCTCCAAGAGACCATATGATTGTTCACCAAAATCATGTCTACTCTTGCTTGACAAAAAAATACTTCAAAATGTACTACAGGGGGAGACATGCTGTCAATTCTCCACCACCCCTATGTCTTGAGCGACTTTCTTTGAAATGAGTTTATCAAGAACAATGTTAGATGATGTGCCTGTGTTAACATTGTGCCCCCACCCTTAAATAAGTTAGTATAAACACATGCTATTGGTACAGAATCCTTAAATAACTTAGCATGGACATGTGATGATTCATGCCTCGATAGAATCTGGATGGATAGATGTTTGGGATGCCCATTGATAAGAACGACATATGAGTCCATTTTTTATAGACATGTCCGAGCAAGCTACGATAGTTGATGACATCTTGGGACTTGGGATGACATTCTGATATAAAAGGCATGTCATTGGTAACCAAGGTGACAAGATGTGATGCAACGACACATGAATGACAATGACCTAGAGTAGGGACAAGGTCGTGCCGGATGATTTGGTCTAGTGTAGAGGCAAGTTGGTTAAGGTCACAAATGATTGAACATACACGCATGGGCGGCGTTTATGACTAAACAAGCTAAGATTTCACATGAGGGATGTTCGGTTAGCAAAGGAGAACCTCGTCTAAGGTCCAACGAAGCCACAAAACGGGACAAAAAATGTGAATAAGACTTGAGTTTCCCTTAAGACTTGTCATGAGTGTGTTAAGATCATGACGCCACACGGTTGAAAATGTACAATTGTGATACCTAGTATGAGTATCATAGTACACTTAAAGCTTGAGTTGTACATCCTAGGGAGACATTTTAGGTTATAAGTTCATGGGTTCTAGCTCCAAGGGTCCATCATAACACTTAATCACAACCTAAGCTTAAATGTATCATAAAATTCATAAGCCCTTAACATGTCAACATATCATAACTCCAGCATACATGAAAATCCTTATTATATGTTCCTATGTCCATAAAACTTTGCATAAATCCTTATTATATGATATTAGATCGTACATTAAAATTTCATACATAGTGGAGTTCATTTAGTGAGTAAAATTTAAAATTTATGATTCTTGAGTAAAACGTCCGATTTAAGTGCTTAACACATAGCTCTTAACCTATCTTTTCCATTTTGCTTAGTTATTTGTCATCTCAAGGTTTTGGTTTAATTCTAAGCAATTTCTACGAGTAAATCTTAAGTAAAAACCAAAGTGACTGCTTACTTGCTTAGTTATATTCGAGACCTTAGTTTTTGCATTCCAGATGTCCAAAACTCACCCAATTTTTTTGTACTGGACTTGTAGTGAGTCAATTTTGAGGAACCAAAGATAATTAAGTAAGAACTAGTCTAGAAGAGGGTTAAAAACTATACATAACTATAGGGAGTTGGTTTGGGTGACATGACTGATTCAATTGAGCTACTCACACCATCATCTTCAACCTCAATATGAGAGATGACGCATAAATCTTCATAGGGTTGCAACGAGTGGAGCCTGTTACACAATTGGCAATGAGTGGAACCTTAAAAACTAACATCTTAAATTGACACGAGTGGTGTAGAGTTAAAGCCACCACTTCAATGTTAGGAACTATGACTACGATTTTGTTTCTGGTTCCTCCAAAAGGTCTCCGCTTAGGTAGATAGTATTCCTTCCTTATAATAAACCTATGATCTTCTCCTTAATTAGTTAATGTGTGACTCATCTCCCAACAATTCTCAAACACGGAAGACCAGCAAATGATGCTTCACAACTATGAATAGAACCATTATCTAAGCGGAAATATCTCTTAAAAGAAAACACAATCTTTAATATAAATGTCGAAAACATTTAAAACATCATCTTCTCTGAAAAACACAGTCATAGTCTTACGTGTTTAAATATGAAACATTGAAATTTAGAGAAATTAAATACAAATACAAAATAATTTAAATCGATGAAATGCAAAACATTCTATTCTAACATAAGATTATGAATTTAAATATGAATCTACCATATGCACGTGCCATAGTCTTTGCTTGTGATGTCGCCGTCCTCCGTACATGTGCGCCTTGCCTTTACCTGAAAAATTATGTGGCATGCGGCCTAAGTATTTCAAAGAATAGTTAGTAAATGGCCCCACTATAGGGGTCATGCAGATGCAAACACATGCAATCATGCTCTTGAGACCTATTTCTAGCTCATCTAGGGGTAGCCTCCATTCTCAGACAAATTGGATATGTAATACTTCCCTACACACGACCCACACGTGCGAGTGTGAATCCCCAAGGCGCTCGTACACCCCTGGACCCTCTAGTCAAGCTAATTTGTAGTGACGTCCGGAGGTCAATGAAACCCCATAGTGTCATGTACCTCATGAACACCCTACTCGACATATTGTGCGCATTCACACTCATCATCATACTGTGCGCGTCCGCTCTATCATCTCTAGGGGAAGTAGCCATATGCTTATGAACATACAACATGCATGAGGTCCCTCTAAATCCCATCATAACGTCTCTTCTGACACAACCCTCTAGTCTCATCTCTTTGTTACTCTAGGTAACACATGCTCGTGGATATTTATATTAATATCATTTTCATGCTCTTAGAGGTGTGTCCTAGGTCGATCTAATGACATGATGCAATATGACAATCATCATCATATAGCATGCTCAATATGGAAAACATCATCATATTAAAGAAACCGGCCTACAACATGATACTCATCAATAAGCCATCAATTACATCAAACATCNCTAGGTCGATCTAATGACATGATGCAATATGACAATCATCATCATATAGCATGCTCAATATGGAAAACATCATCATATTAAAGAAACCGGCCTACAACATGATACTCATCAATAAGCCATCAATTACATCAAACATCATATGTATGTCATGCATCAAAACATAAATCACGTACATATAACATGCATCATAGCTCAAGTATCATACTCATACATCGTCATAAACATCATATATTATCATACTCATACATCATCATAAACATCATACATCATCATGCTCGTAAATAAGACGGTAATGCAAACAATTTTAGTCTATCCTATGGTAAGACCACTTACTTGATTGTCTTAACCAAAGTACTCCCTAATTAGCTAAACGTAAACTTCCGTTCCTTGAAAGCTGCTCCAAAGGTTGTCGGGGTTCGCTTTCTATCTATTGTTCGTCACCTTTCGTTAGTATTTCACATTTAATTAATAATCCAACTAAAAATATAAAATACAGCTCTAAAACTGCCTAAATTTCCTTAATCGGAGCCGAAAACACCTTAATCGGAGCCGAAAACAGGTCTAGGAGGGTCAGAATGGTGGAAATTGGGCTAAAAATGGTAAGCCGAGGAGTCGCCAGGAGAGTCATCGGAGAGTCGTTGAAGCGTCGCAGGAACGTCGTCGGGAAGCCGCCGGAGAGTTGTCGCGCGGTCCAAGCCGCTCAAGTTGAAGGGCTCCTGGCGCCACGGCTTGACACGTGGTGGCATATAAGAGGGCCACGACAGCGTAGGCGTCTCAGGTTGAGGCGCGGGTCGAAGTTCCGCTTCGGGTTGGCTCGCGGATGAGTTTGGTGCTATTGGGCTGATTTTTGGGTTTTAGGTCGAGCCAGACTTGGGCCTCGGGTTTGAAGGTGGGTTTGGACTCAGGTTCTTGAGTTTGCACAGCGGACCCGGGTCGTACGCGGCTCGGGTTGCAGAGTGAGTCGGGCCTCGGGACTAGGCTGCTGAGGGTGTTTGGGCCGCTGGACTTGGGGGTAGCGTATTTGGTTCGAGTCTACCTGATTCCGATGGATCCTTTCTTCTTCGCCTGATTCCGATGGATCCTTTCTTCTTCGCCTGATTCCGATGGATCCTTTCTTCTTCGCCTGATTCCGATGGATCCTTTCTTCTTCGCCTGATTCCGTGCGCGATGTTTCTCTCTCCTCCGTTCGTCGTTTCCAACGCCGATTTCCGTCCTTTTCTTCTTCTTCTTCCTCGCTGTTTGTCTTCCCTCCTTCCTTTACCTTTACCACCGTGGTTTCGTGACTTGAAACGACCTATAACCACACATAGATGGATGTTTAGAAAACCCCTAAATCTCGACCTCGTTTCCCCACGACGACGCGTATGAAAACAGCACGACACGTACCTTGTGTTGATGGGCAGTCATCTCAGGACGATCTGCTTAGTTCGTGGTTGTGAGATCCGCAACCTTGCCGGCGACATGGGTAAAATTTTATATGGACACAAGTGAGATTTTGATATATATTTTTATATGGACACACATGGAACAAAGTAGTTAAATGGAACTTTCATATATGTTTAGCTACTGTCTTTTAAATTATAAAAATATAGAAAGAAAACACAAAACGCTAGAAGGAGGGCTTGAACCTCCGACCTTGTGGTTAACAGCCACACGCTCTAACCAACTGAGCTATTCCAGCATTCGAGATTAAAATTAGAAAGAAATTAATAATACTATTTGTGCTTATTTGTACCTAAACAAGAGCACTCTCACGTAATTGTGAATTTTAGGGCAAACAATGTTTGAAAGTTTCCATGTCTTCTTCCTATCTCTCCACACATCTACCATTTTCATCTTCAACCTCTCAAGTTTTAGACGGCTGAAGTGATCCGCCATTAAAGCTCTAAACGAAGTCGAAAAGTTCTTTTTCAACGCACCATTATTTTGTTTTTCTTATATTGCCTTCGTTTATTTCTTTCGAAATTATCATATTTTTAGCTTTGATTATGGACTAATTTTCTTTTGTTGCAAATTATTTCCATGTTCATATAAAGTTCATAAAGTCTTTTGAATCTTGTTCTTGAAAGTATTTTATTTAAATTGTTTCTATTCGTTAGGCTAACCGATATCAAATAGTTACGCACCAAAAAGTCGAGGTGTGTTGGGCACTTAGATTCATTTTTATGCATAGCAGCATTAGAAATATATGTTCGATTGATGAAGACAAACCTCGCCTAAGGTCCGATGAAGCCACAAAGTCGGGGCAAAAAATATATATGGAGCTTAATTCCCCTAAAGGCTACTAATGAGTGTGTCAAGATCACAAGGATGAAGGGGATGTTGGAGCCCCCATGGGTCATTTGAAATCCAAATTCTAGTCCACATCAAATATAAGTCTCCACAATCATCAAATACCAAGAGTGTTTAAGGGATAAAACCAAGTACCAGAACATGGATCAAGTTCCAAGTCCCCATAACCATGACTCAAAACTTCAAAACCAAGATCTTTATATCAAAATCATGTTTAAGAACTCAAAACTCAAGATCAAGGTCCTCGAACTAAAATAATGATAAGAACTCAAAACTCAAGAACATAACCTAAGGACCTAAGTTCTATAGATAAGAACAAGAACATGACATAAAGAGTGTGGTGCCGGCTAATTGTTGAGTCTTTATACTCACTCCATGTTTTCCATGTTTTTTAGGTTATCAAGAAGAAGCTGGTTGAGAATGGAAGCAAATCGGGAGCCAAATATATTAATACTCTTAATCTTTTCAAGTATTTAATATTTTAAGTTGATTGGTTAACTGAGCTCAATGTATTCAAACTCTTTCAGTTTTATTTTGTAATTTTAAATAATATGTATTTAAAAGTGAAATTTTCTATCTTTTTAAGTTTTAAAGTCACAATTTGTACGTGGGAGACTCTCGAAATCAGATTGTGACATATATCCTAGGATTCCATACCAATACCTTGATGGGTTGATGTGCTCAAATGAGTCGAGGGAGGATGTATTGACTCTAGATTTATTATAGAGAATTTGGAAACTACATAATTGTACGTGGTATTTAGCCATTTAGATGGAAATTCGATTAGAGCCAATAAATAGATTGAGCGATTATATTTTTATACTAATTCTTGTTATAATTTGTTTAGATGAATTAAGCAGGAACTAAGAGGCAGAGGGCGGGAACATATCGGTGTTGTTCAGCTATAGAGGGATTTTTGGAAGGCAACTTCCTTTGTTTTTATAAGTTTGTTTTGTAAATCGAGTATGTAATCTTTTAGGTGTATTTAATTTTAATGGCTTTGATCTTCTAACTTTATTTTTGTTTTAAAAGATGAAAATTTTTACCGTGTTTTTTAAACTCTTTGTGTCACAGGTAGAAGTTCATGATTTGAAGCTTCAAAAAGCAAGTTGTTCAAGATAAAAATTTAAGAAAGGAAGGTAAAATCGTTATATAGGTAGGAAATTATCCTCATCAAAGTCCTTTGACAAAATCATTAGTTAGAGGAGGTGAGACATAGTAGCCGGAGGAGGACGAAATGATGGGTAAATACCCCAAATCTTTTAGAAAATCTTACGACAAGCTAAGTTGTATCAGATAAAAATAAATTTCGAGGATAAAGTTGTTTACGAATAATATATGACAATAACCTAAATGTAAAAAAACGAAAGCATAGGAGAGCCACACGGGTCATATTCTAGTTTGACTCATTCTTTGACCCGTTAGAAAATTTCAAGCAACTTCTGGTACGATTCCACAAACTCATCCCTTCAAAATAATTCTTTAGCTTGAAGGAAGCATAAGGAAGAACTTTCGTGTGGAAGTCGAGCCTTGGTGTCCAAGAAAGAAATTGACTTATTTATATGATTTGCACTTATTTACCGTATGTTTTTTCACACGAGATGACTTGCATTTCATGTGCTGGAATAGCTCAGTTGGTTAGAGCGTGTGGCTGTTAACCACAAGGTCGGTCAAAGGTTCAAGCCTTCTTTCTAGCGTTAATGATCGATCAAAGAAAATTTAAAGAGGATTATAGGCAAGTTCTTATGCACTACCACAAAATTGTCTTGTCGTTATAAATAAAGCGAGGTAACGAAAAGAAATATTAATTATAAGAGGTCGACTTTCAATGCTACACTTGTTTTCATGCATGAAAATAAATTTGGATGATCAACGCACATTACCCTTAAAGTATTACGTCTTGCAAACCAACCTAGTTATATTCCTATGTGTTAGGTTTCTTTAATAGTTCACCGTAGTCCACACTCAAAAGAAAAGATATCGTAACATTTTCATTTAAGAAAGGTTACATTTTAAGACTGTATTTTAAGATTTTTTATTTACTTTAGGTTATATTTATATAATTAGTAATTATGGTCATAAAATATGAATGTTACCACTCTTGGAATGTCTTTATTAATTTCATTTTGAGGCTATATAAAGTCATGTATGTTGTAAGTAGACTTAGAAAATATAGTAAAATGAACAGTTGTGCTTTCATTTAGCCAATGACTAAGTTTCTTTGCAATTTTATGTAGTTTAGGTTGCATGTAGAATCATTCAAGTTTGACATGATCAATCTTGCTTATGGAGTGATTCGAATCTCAAACAAGTGTTCTTGTCTTGAGATATTCGACCAACAGTGATTCCATATTATTTGGTATCAGAGCCCTTCGAGTGATTCCCTATCACTAGTTATGGACGGTCACTCCACCTATTTATTGTTGGTTTTTGTTTATTTATTATTATTTTCTCTTGTCATGTGTAAGGTGTACATCTTATGGTTATTTGTTGGAAGAAAACACTAATAATTCTCCCAAACTTGCTCGAGAAATTAAATCTCCTAAACTTGCTTCACAAGTTATTATGTCCTAAATTTGCTGCTAACTTACTTCAAAAGTTAAGTCTCCTAAACTTGTTCGATAAGTTAAATCTCTTAAAAGTTAAATCTGTTTAAAAGCGAATAATAAGATTCTACGTAAATGGATGAAGTAATTAGGAAGATGTTCAAACTTTCCCTATCACAATAGGGAGCTTTTATATGGGAAGCATTCGTGTGGTTGATTGGGCGATGTCAGTTCTTACTCAGGTACAAGATACGAAACTGAGTGGATCTTATCCTTTTTGTTTTCTAATTTTTTGTATGCCTTACCCTATCATTTGTATGATTTGCACTTATTTACCGTATTTTTTTTTATAGGACGTGACTTGTGTCTCATGTGCTGGAATAACTTAGTTGGTTAGAGCATGTGGCTGTTAACCACAAAGTCGGAAGTTCAAACCTTCCTAGCATTTTGATATTTAAAAAACACTCCGTTAGTAATACTCAAATTAGCAGACTCTCTTGTTGACTTAGTATAGTATCTAGCTTTTTTTGTTATTGGGTATCTTGATGGTTAATTTTAAAATAAGGGGGTTTAGTTCATGAGTTCATATTCATAACTTATCTCGTTCAATTCTGTCACCAATTTCACAAAAAGATTTTAAATTAAGTAAAAATAAAGAAATTAGTAAAAAAAGAATTAAATTCAAAGTTTAAATAGTAAAAAAAATGAGAGTAAAAACAATATGATAGTCCAAATCAATTCAATTGGATCGTTAGTGGCTGGTTCAAGTGAATTGACCTCATCACCCTTTCTTCATCCTCCAAATAGGGTAAGTGCCTACAATTACTAGCTTCATATCGTCTAAAAATAGAATTCATTTCATCTATTCATGTAAGAAGTTAAAGATATCTCCCTTGGACGTTTGACATCCCAGTGTTTCTGCAGTGCAACCAATTAATATTATAAATTATTAACCAACATTTAAACACTTACATGATTTGAAAACGAAGGAACTAAGGATATACACAATATGAGAACTTACTAGATTTATAGTAGGTGGTTAGGTTAACCTTTACAATACTTTTTCAACCCAGTGCTTAGATCAGTTCCGCAAACTCCAACCAATGTACTAAAATTTGTAGGCTTTTAACAGAATTATTGCAACTACAATTTTTTTTTTATCATTAACATTTAAACTTTATTTCTATTTGATCCTTCAGGTTTCAAAAGTGACATTTGGGTTCCAATTTTGGAATTTGATATCTAATTGGTCCCTAATTTTGCACCTCTAAATCATGCTAACATTCTTAGCTATGAAAAAAAAATGTTGTTAGCGCCTCAAGGTCAACCAAATATTCTTTGCAAGGGAACAAGCATTCTTTCTAAGTTCATCAAAATAGTTGTTGGGATAAGGTATTGTTATAAACACACTAAATGAGAATTGGAGTGATAAAGTGTGCAAATTTCTTGATGTCTTTTAGACAGATTAAAGCTATAAAAAGGCAATAAGAGATTTGCCTTCATTTTTTCTTTGTAAAAATCTGCTCCTAAAGACCATATCCTTCTTGCTTCCCGGGATTATGTTCCCTTTGACTTTGATTTTATGCCTCCGCTTTTGGACAGGGAAGCTTTTGATGTCACCTTCCCTGTTTGATATCTCCACTTTGATTCCATAACTAGTGAGATTTTGGTTTTGTCCCGACTCTGGGATATTTTTTGGGGAGCTCTGACCTTTCAAGTGGTTTTTCTCTAGATGTTTCTTTTCTCTTTTGTGTATCTCTCCCAATCCAAGCCCCTCTTTGTTTTCTTTGTCCCAAAGAAGGTTAGATTCTTTGCTTAACAAGTCATGCACGGAGAGATTAGCACATTTGATTTGATGCAGGAGATTTCCTCCGTGATGTGAATCCAAAGCAGTGTATTTTGGGTAAGTATGCCGTGGAGAACATAATCATATGCTGGGAGATTAGCTTCCTTGGTTCATAATTGTTTTTCTTGCTCCTCGTAAGGAGGCCTTGTTCCATCCTCCATTTAAAGACGAGGAAGAAGTGTTGTCGAAGACTACCTTTTAGTTATTTTGTAGAACATTTAGCATGGGAGAAACGAGTGGATCTTTATAGTGGAAGAAATGTATTGGAAAAGTTCAGTCTACAGCTAGGTTAAGTACTTCCTCTCACAGAGTTCTGTATTTATATGTTGTTTCTCATTCTTAAGAGTTGGAGATCATTCTTTTTAAGTTTTATTCGGCCTCTGTCGTTGTCTTGCTTTGGCTCTATTTGGTTTGAGCTGGTTTTTTAATTGCTCATTGTATATCTTGTCGTTCTCTTAAAGAGTTCGGCNGACATACAAAAAACAAACCCAAAAAAAGGTGTCCGACCCAAACTACAAAAAACCAAGTTTGTCTCCCAACAATATGGGTATTAAATCTTCTAAGCATGCAATGCAAGGTTAGACAAATTCTTTAATCAGGGTATAGAGTCTCACCAGTGTTATTGCTTAACCTTCAGAGAATCTTCAATGCGTTTGATGAGGTCATCCGCTGTCATAGCTCCTTCCTGCATATATATCATTTGCAGGCATGTTTAAAATAAAAAAATTAATAATCAAAGCAGAAGAAACTGAAAGAGCGACTACCTGACATTTCAACAAGAATGTCTAAGAAGTTAAAGATTGTTTATGAGGTCTCACTAAAACTTAAAGAAAACGAAAAATAGTTGTAGCCTAGTAAGAAAGATTCTGAAACATATATGAGAGAGATGTCTTCACGCATCTATTGTTTGACAGCAAAAGCTACAATAAGTCGTACATTTGATATCACTCCAAATGACTAGAAATGAGTCAAAGCATTCACTTACGAATCGGTCACGGGGTTTTCCATCTTTGAAGAGGATGAACGTAGGCAGTGCCTCGATTTTGTATTTATCAGCGATGACAGGATATTTCTCAGTGTCAATCTTGACCACCTGGACTGTGTCACTCAGCTTAGCACTAACTTTTTCAAGAATAGGAACCATGAACTGACAAGGACCGCACCTGCAAATGAGGGGCTAGGTTTACTCATTATTTAATAAAATTACATTACTTTTTCTAAATAAAAGAAAATACTTCGATTCTACAATTGAAACCCTGCTTGTTCCATTTCTCCTCAGTAGTCAAGCACTAACTTGATCATTGAATCATATTCACAAGGTATTGCTCCCAGTAACAATAGATTGTTTTGAAATAGTGTATTAAAAATGTCTCCGCAGATTAACATTGTGCATATAAAGTGTGATGGTATATCATACCACGTATGCAATGCTTTTCTAGGAGTTCTTTGAAAATGGGTGTGTAGCAACTCAATCAAGGACAAACATTCCAAGGATCCCACAACAGGCACGTTCAAACAGAACTAGACGTTGTCGAGATGTCTTTTAAGTATATAATCAAACATAAACAATGTGTAATGCAAATTATTTACAATTCTGAATTTCTAAACAGAAATGCTCAAGAAATGTAAAGGTCATAACCCCTTTGACAAGGAAATGTCCAAATAAGTAGATCAAATTGGCACATTTAATTGATGCAATTGACTAAATCAACTACACCCATATTAGTCCACAAATTTTAAATTTTAGGCTAAGCTATAAGTTAGGTTCCTACACATAGAAAAATGTGTCTAACAGATCTCCAAAACTTAATTTTCAACTTTACGACTCATAGGTCCGAAACATATAAGTCACTTTTAAAATTCAAGATCTATTAAACACAAAGCGATTCAACATATTAACAATCATGCAAACTGTAACAAAATATCATGTCACGTCTGCAATGCTCTTCAAGGAAGAGTGCCTTGAAAATAGATGTGTGTGCGTGCATTGAAGATAAAGAAAGTGACTAACCAGGTAGCATAGAAGTCGACTAACACCGGTTTGCCAGAGTTGGCCAGTAAATCATCAAAGGAGGAAAACGTTTGATTACTTGCTTTGACCTACAAAAGTTAGTTTGTACGAACAAGTCCACCGTTATTCACTACAGTAGTTTGAACACAACTTCATATTATCATCCATATTCAAAGAATCTACTTAAGAATTAATAAAAAAAACACTAATGTAATATTTGTGAATGAACAAAGTACTAAACATTCCGAATGAACAAAGTACTTCTGGAAATGTACTTATAACTGGATTTTTGAACAAACCTAGAAATCATAGAACCAGATAGAATATACTTATTTCTTACAAAAAATCCTAATTGAACCGTCTAGTTTCAAGTTATGTGGAAAAAGCAGCAGACACCGTGATTATCAAAATTCAAATAAAAGGAAATCCCGAAGTTAAAGGAAAAGGGGAAAAGAAAACAGCTAAATCATATGAGTTTCGGTCTACAGAATATTTATATCTGCAATTAGGGCAAGAAACCGTACAACTAACAAGAAGTCATTGAATATTAGATTATGAACAAAAGCAAAAATTAGAACAAAAGGGAAGTCCACATATTCCAATTTCTCTAACAGGTTCCTCAATTAAGACGACATACAGATCCAAGAAAAGAGATTACTACCACAGGCAAGTTTCGAGACCGCGACAGAGTCGAAACCCCATGGTTTCCGAGTCGAACACACCGAAGCTGAACCGGTAGCTGTATAGACGATGTGGAAGACAATCTCGACAAAGATGTTACATTAGCAGCCAATTGGTTCGGGCGCTCTGAGGTGAGAAGAGGATTAGCTGAAGTTGAAATGGAGGCCGCCATGTGAAGCTCTCTCTGCTCCAACAATGTCGATAGAGGAATTCTGTCGTCTGTTTTGGCTTATTGGAGAAGCCAAAGGGAAGGGAAAGATTTGGTTATATTGTTCCAGATGAATGACAGCCGTTGGATGAACGGATTAAGAGGGATGCCGAATCGGACGGCAGTAGATCGGAGCAATATTTTTATTACCATAAAAATATATTTTTTTGTTCTTTTTTACCATTTGGGATAAATAAAATATTAAAAATAATGAAAAACAGAGTTAGAGGTTGAGGTGATTTGTCTATGGCTCATTCCCGCCTAGCTTCTTAGTTACGTGAAAAACATGAAAAAGTTGGAGTGAGCACAAAGACTCCATAAGTAGCCTATTTGTAACTCTTACCCAAGACTCCATAAGTAGCCTATTTGTAACTCTTACCCATGTTCATGGGTTCATGATACTTGGTCAACCTAGTTGCTATTTCTAATATGGCCCTAGACTATTCTCCACGAAGGATCGAGAAGGTCACATGGTCGGTGCAACACACATGGAAGTGTCATCCGGCAAGAAATGTGATTGGAGCGTCTTAGGGGTATGGGTAGGGAGAATTTGCATGAATGGGGTAGGTTAGACATACAAACATGGGCAGTCATTCCTTAATATGGTGTAGGGCATCTCATCTAGGCAAGGAGAAACATAAGACCTTACCATGACATTCTGCTAGGAAAGCATGATGTACGGCATACCACCTAGAAGAGGAAAACATAGATATCATGATGCATAAGGTGGCGGGAGATCATGAATCACTTAGAACCAGTCGAGTAGTACCTAGCAAACTTAAAAGGATCATGGGTAAGGGGTGTGTAAGGCATTAGCTTAACTTGGTACATAATCCTAGAGTATGTCTTGGTGCATGGTAATATAAGTAACCCTAGGTATACATGAAAACTTATTACACACCCTATTCATGATACATGTACGATCTTAAAGTAAACATGATCCTATCATAAGCATAAAACATTCCTAATAATACATAAAGAATCATATAACTAACAAGACCAACAAAATTACTAAGTTCTTAAAGTTCATGGTCATTAGTCCTTTGGGGCATTTTAGTAATTTTAGTAATTTTAGTAATTTTTCACCCACGATCCAATAGTCTTGAAACATCACTAGTCCTTTGAGAGTCATGAATTCAAGTAATATATCAAGTTTTATTGGATGTGGTTTGGGTCATAAACCGAGGGTTGACATTCTAAGGGCATTTTAGTTACTTTTACCATATGTCTGGTTCAGTCCCTTGACTTAATCTAATGACCTTTGAAGTTAATGTTAGGCTTATGGAGCCGGATACTTATTTATAGGTTATATCCGGTAAAGCTATATTTAGTAAAGCTATATATAGTAAAGCTATATATGGTAAAGCTATATCCGGTAAAGCTATATATGGTAAATAGCTATATATAGTAGATGGCTAAATCTGGTAAAGCTATATATAGTAAACTATACCATATATATATCTGGTGCGGGTAGAGCTTTGAAAATGTACTTTTCTATTCTCTGTACTCTCTCTTGTTGTACATACCTGAAGTCATCAATACAAAATCCTTTTAGCCAGAGTTCTCCTTGCAACTTTTCTCTATCCTTTTTTTCTTTGTGTTCATCTAGATCGAGCGTGTGCGTTGTTGTGCGATCCTAACAACTGGTATCGATCCTAACAGTTAATATATCATATTCATGCTTAAATTAAAATTTCACGTGCGACGGAGTTTGTTTAGTTATCCTCCTTAAAAACTGGTTTATTTAGAGCACAAAGCTCGATTTAAGCCTTTCATTCACAGTTCTTGAATAAATTCTTCAGTAATCCTTTAAATATTATGTAACTTAAGGTTCTTATCAATTTTAAAGTGATTCCTACCGGTATATCCGGAGAAAAGTCCAAAATTGCTACTTACCTCGTAGTTGATGTTTGAAGCCTTAGTTTTCAAGCTTTTGGTTACAAAATTTCTCCAAATTTTCTTTGGTAGATTCCTCTCGGAATATTGTTTCTTGAATTATCAAGACATTCATGAGAACAAATATAAAGGGGGTTAAATTGAAGAAAACCAAGGTTGGATCATGATACGTGGCAACAACAGATTGGTTCATTCGGCTTCTAGGCGTGCATTCAAATCTAAAGCCACATGATTTTCTTCAAATTAGTTATAACCCAGCACCACTCGGGTTCATAACTAAAAAGGTCAGGCCTATGGTAAGTCTAGTAACTATGGATGAACCATTTTGCTCTAACGTAAGATATGTACTTCACACCTAACTATCTACTGACCACATATAGGAGGATTTTCCCTAGTGGTGCTGGGTTATAACTACCTATTGCGTCGCCTTTTCAGGTGAAATAGTCACTTGCCTGTCAATTTTCTCTTCCGATCGGAGAGAGTAACTGACTTGTTCACACCCTCTCTTGCGTTATAATAATAAATTACCTATCATGTCATCCTTCCGAGCAGAGACAATAACTAACTTTGCTCCCCCTCTAGGCACAACTAAAACTACGTCAGTAACGTACCCTCTATGATTCAATGTAACTCACTAAGGGTGACAACTCGACTATATATACCACATAGACCCATCCTCCTCTTGGCTAGTTCATGAATAGGGGTTGCACCCTAAGGGTGACAACTCGATTCATCTATTTTTGGGTCTATGTGTTAGGAATCACAGATCTCCACAATGGTATGATATTGTCCACTTTGAGCATAAGCTCTCATGATTTTGTTTTGGGATTCCCCATAAGGCCCCATCAAGGTTCTCAAAGATAACTTCTCTCTTGATTACCATAGTGACGTGGAATCAACCTAATTGAAAGCTCTAATACCAAATGATATCGAATCAATCCAAGGGAAAGCTCTGATACCAAATGATATGGAATCACTACAAGGGGAGTAAAATTCAGATTACCTTGTTGATCGAATATCTCAAGGTAAGAATACTTGTTTGAGATTTGAATCATTCCATAAAAGATCGATAATGTCTAGCTTGAATGATTCTTGTTGATCAAATATCTCAAGGCAAAAACACTTATTTGAGATTCGAATCACTCCACAAGCAAGATTGATCATGTCTAGCTTGAATGATTCTTGTTGATCAAATATGTCAAGGCAAGAACACTTGTTTGAGATTCGAATCACTCCACAAGAAAGATTGATCATGTCAAGCTCGAATGATTCTACCTGCCACCTAAACTACATATAATTGCAAAGAAACTTAGTCATTGGCTAAAGGAAAGCACAAATGCTTCTTTTACTACATTTTCCACCGTCTATCTTACAAAGATAACATACTGGCTTTATATAGTCTCAAAATAAAACCTTTGACCTTACATGAGTCATTTCAAGTGTTTGTAACATTTATACTTTATGACTATAAGACTATAATTAGCCACGGTGTATATTTTATGGTCATAATTATCCACTATGTAATAAGCCTTAGATACATTAAAGAAACACTATAACTCCAAATTGTGATCCACCCAAAATTTATAACAATGAAACTTGATTCTTCTTCGATGTGGCATGAATCGAAACATCTTTTGGAAATTTTGACAACATTTTCTTCACATCTTCAATGAAGTATATTGTATGATTGATCTCTTGGTTCATATCACATACCCCCGTCCTGTGGCATGGTGGGGTTTGCCTTTGCGTAGACCTTAGTGATCGAGGCCATCACGTCGCGTGCGAGCTCCCTCCATGCCTTCTCTAGCGCTGCCCCTAGGTCGGAGGGGCGGAGGAGGTACCTGGTCACGACCGACTCCTTCCCCACCAGGATGGCCCTCTTCATACCCGAGAACACAGTGGACTTCCGGGGCTTCGAGGTGCCCGTGTCGTCATCCAGGTCCAACCCTATGATCATCTTCTTTGCACTCGAGGGGATGTCAGGTGAGATCCTAATGTGATTCTTCCAGGCCTTGTAGGCCATGTAGGGAGCAGGCTTGAGTAGTATGTTCACGATCTTGCTGTTCAGTAGGATGTGGTTCGCGGAGGGCTTCTTCTCCCCATGGGCGAGCGTGGATACATTTAGGGCGCGCAGGCATCTTGCCCTCAGTGCCCACATGTACGCCCCCTCTACCAGGAGCGTGGCAGTGCATTCCTTCCCCATGTCGGCTGCTGCCCAGCAATTGCATGTCCCAGATCCGACACCCCCATGTAGTAGCCTACCGAGTATAGGCGTAAATGCCATCATGTTCTTCCTGCTGCCGGATCTCTGGCCCGACACAGTGATCCCCGCCATCTTCTTTTTGGGGTGTCCTTCCACCATGCATGTGAGGTAGAAAACCGCCTCACGGAACACCCTCATCCTCCTCCAGTCAAGCGCCATGTCAGGTAGAAGCACAGACTTGTCCAGGTCCGAGACCCCCATGGAAACGACAGACGTAATGTGCGTTGGCGCATATAGTGTGGTGTAAACCTTGTCCACCTTCATGGCATGTCTCTGCAGTGCGCCCTCAATGCCCAGTGAATAGCCGTCAAGCTCCATAATCTCCTTCTCCTTCTCCTCTACCCCCATGCCTCTGACAAGAGTGTTGTCATCTCCTCCGCCCTGCCAACAACGTCTCCCTCTTCAGTATGTCCACCACTGCCCGACCCTTAAGGAGGCACGATAACACAGGGTCCACCAGGTCCTTGGTCCCTGCAGTGAGGGACCTTGTCCTTGTCCTTGTCTTTGGTCTCTGGTCTCATGGTGATTTCGTCCTCAATGGGGCCAAGGGCTGGTCATGGAGCAGAAAGCTCATGTCCGCGTTGTCGAGCGTTGGGCATTCTGCGTCTGGGTCTGCAATTAACCCCCACCTCGTGGTCGCCCCAACTTCCTGTTAGGTTTGTATTATTGAATACTAAACTTAGCTTTTATAGCTTTACAAATAACGTTGAATAGAAACTAACCACAAATCTCCAAAACAAATCTGGAAAAATATTTAAACAAAATACTTAAAAATACTTAACTATTTTTTACCTAATCAAATTCTTCTAACAATTCTTGTCTTGAACTAATTTTGGCAAGTCAGGAAAACTCTGCACACCAAGTTCTTCACTCAACTTCTGAAATGCTTATGATTTTAGAGGCTTTGTCAACAAATCAGCAAGTTGATTTCGGGTACCATAAAATAATAAATTAACAATTCCTTCTTTTGTAAGATCTCTAAGAAAGTGAAATCTTACTCTTCTTATGTGTTTCGAACGTCCATGTAGAATTGAATTTTTGGATAGATTAATAGTTGAAGTATTATCACACATTAACTTTGTTCCTTCTATTTGAGAGTGACCAATCTCTTTGAGTATCCTCCTCATCCAAACAGCTTGACATGCACAGGCATTAGCAACAACAAACTCAGCTTCTGTGGTTGATAAGGTGACTATAGGCTACTTACGAGAAGACCAAGCTACGGCTCCTCCACTCATCATAAACACATAGCCTGAAGTACTCTTGCTATCTTCCATTGTCTCCGGCATAGTCACTATCATTAAATCCAATTAAATCACTGACTCCTCCCTTTGTATAAAATACACCATAATCTACCGTACCTTTCAAGTACCTTAAAATCTTTTTAGCTGCTGCAAAATGTTGTTGTGCTGGACATGCCATAAAACGACTAATCAAACTTACAACAAACATGAGATCAAGACGAGTAGCTGTGAGATACATCATACTTCCCACTATTTGTTTATACAAAGTTACATCTACTTTTGCACCATTTTTATCTTTGCCAATTTTTTGTCCGGGAACAATGGGATTACAAACATAATTGTAATCGATTTAAAACTTCAGAAGCATACTTTCTTTGACATATAAAAATACCATCTAATCTTTGTATTACCTCTATTCCAAGAAAAAAATCTCATCTGACCTAAGTCTCATGTCAAACTCTTTCTTCATGGAACGTTTAGACTCCTCCAATAATTCTTCATCGTGTCTCCAGTAAATAAAAGATCATCAACATAAATGCTTACAATAAGAATTTTACCTCCCTTCTTCTTGATGAAGAGTGTCTACTCACTGGAACTGCTTTTGAATCATTCCTTGATGAAGTAGGATTTTATTCGACTAAACCAGGTTCTAAGTACTTGTTTTAATCCGTAGTAGAGAGCCTTTTAGAGTTTGTACACCATCCTCACTTCCCTTTATCTCATAGTCTTTTGGTTCTTCAACAAAAATATCTTCTTTTAATTTCCATATAAAAAAGCTGATTTGACATCTAAGAGTTTCCAACCTTTTTGGGCGACAAAAGCAATGATCATTCTCACCGTATCCATTCTGGACACGTCTGTACACTTTCGTATTATCAATTCTATGCTCTTGTGTGTAGCCTTTTACAACCAATCTTGCTTTATATTTATCAACTTCTCCAGACTCATTTAGCTTTTATAAATCCATTTCACTCCTGTTTTCTTTGCTCCAACTAGTACAACCACCAAATTTCATGTTTGGTTTTTTTTTTTTTTTTTTTTTTTTTTTTTTTTTTTTTTTTTTTTTTTTTTTTTTTTTTTTTTTTTT